>NC_041347.1:23260207-23430207 GCF_004354835.1 Perca flavescens
TTTACCGTAACCATAACCCCACACACACACACACACACACACAGACACACACACACTTTCCAAACCAACTGTACCGAGGGAAGTTGCCCCTGGGAGCTGATCAATAAACAGATAGATACGGTTAACAAGTTACAAGCGCGTAACAGTGGGATATAATATTTGTGTGATTTAAACAGCTTGACTAAACGTGACAAACTATAAACTTTAAAAGTAGCACTCGCGCATTAATAGACGCTGGCCGCCATTTAGCTAACGTTATAGCTGTAGCTTCGTAGCCTAAATGGCAGAGTACATACTTATGAAAATAAAAAAAGATATTGAACAACATTGCTTAGTTGTGACAATCACATAGCGGCAGTAATCATAATTAGCAAGGAACCATGTTTCATTTCTCAAAAATACAAGAACTTTCCCCCTGCTCATCCGCCGGCTCCGTTTGTCAACAACACACTCACCTCCATTGTCGCTTATGTGTTTGTGTTGTGGCTTTTGTATTTGTGTTGAACCGTCTCGGCCACCATAAAAAGGTGGTGCTTGGGGTTGATGTCAGGGCTCTGTGCAGTTCTTCCCCTTCAAACTCAGAAATCCTTATTTTTGTGGACCTCTCTTGTTGCACATGGACACATAAAAAAAGATCTACGGACTAGTTCCATGTTAAGCCTGCTCTCTGCTGTTGATGTTTAGAACTAGCATTACAGACTATAGACCTCCTGAACGCTGAACCCTCACAGACTTTAATTTCCATCAGCTTGCACTCACACACATTTGACTGAGTGCAACAAATGCTGTATGAGGACAGCGACAGGACTTCACGTTACCTGAGGGATCTTTGTTGCCAGTCAAATGCAAGGCTCAGTTTTCAAGAGTTTGTTACTAACTTTCTGAATACAATAATCCTGTATATTATCATTTATGTTGTTTTAATGACAACAGTAAAAAAATTTAAATCAACATAATCATGCCCTAAGAGCACAAAGAACAACGCACGTTTGCTGCTGTGGACTGTCAACGTTAACATTACACTTTGAATTGTGAGTAGTTCCCTGAAGCAAAGTCTGCAGCTGTGCAGATTTATGGAAAGTATGCCAAAAAAAAGCTCAAAAAGTCCATATGAGAGACCACAGACTGGATGTCATTGGAGTAGAAAACACAGCTGCGTAATAGCTATGTTTTGATGTTGTGTGTGTGTATTGGGAGAACAGGTGGCCTTGTCCTGCTAGGTGCATTTTTATCATTGTGTGTGTGTGTGTGTGTGTGTGTGTGTGTGTGTGTGTGTGTGTGTGTGTGTGTGTGTGTGTGTGTGTGTGTGTGTGTGTGTGTGTGTGTGTGTGTGTGTGTGTGTGTGTGTGTGTGTGTGTGTGTGTGTGTGTGTGTGTGTGTGTGTGTGTGTGTGTGTGTGTGTGTGTGCTGCCCCTCAGGCTGCTATCCGTAAGGAGCTGAATGAGTTTAAGAGCCGAGAGATGGAGGTTCATGAAGACAGCAAACAGTTCACCAGGTACTCGATGACCTTCACCCCTTACCCAAGCTGACGATTACTCACGCTTGTAATTTATCACCACACACGTCCTGCTGTTTATTAGCTCACATTGATCAATATTTATATTACTGTAATCCCCCAAAGCCATTTCAACTAACATTGAAACAAGTCATGATATACTGTACACACCTGGGTCGACTCCAGTTCATTAGCCTGAGGCATTGATTGCCAGTAAAGTCAAGGTTCTCGCTCTCATATGTTATTAGATCTGTGGGTCATGGTTTTATATTGCATCGCTGTACAGAACACACAGAGATTAAGTCCACCAGTAACAACTAATATATTAATTAAATATATTTCACTAGTATCAGTTAAATGTGGATTTACCTTTAGTAGAAATGTTTCAATATTTGTTACATCCACGGTTTGCATTAGTAGTTGTCAAGCTGCATTAGAGGCACACAAGTATATATCATCAGCACACTGACCACTGCACGCAACATGATTGAAGCAGCCGGGCAACTCCCGTTGGAGCATATGACTTTGAGCATCTGACTTTCGTCGCACATAGCCTCCACCGAGCCATCACAGTTTCTCTCACATTTTGGATTGTTGCAATAATAATAATAAGCATTTATGTAAATCAAGCATATTTGTCTGCTCCCATGTTGATAAGAGCATTAAAAACGTATATCCCTGTAAATATCACTTTTAAAGTGCATTTACAACCGATACATTTGTGATTAATTGCAATTAAATATTGTAATCGATTGAGATAGAGACCTGTTCATATCTGTGACCCATACTTTTAACCTGATTTTGGCATTGTATATATTGTATATATTTTGGATGTGCACCTTATTATTATTGTCCTTTTTAGACTTTTTACTTAGTTGCACTCTTCCACCTTGTATTAAAACTGCTGCACATTAATTTCCCTTTGGATAAATAAAGTTGTATCTTATCTTTTGTAATCCATAAAAACTAATGAAACCAGTAGCGCCTTTATCTATTGCTGCAACGTTTAGATCCATCATATAAACATCATTACACCAAACGATTTTCATTCTCTAAAGCAATTAGCTGCAGCTCAAAGTGACTATAAATTCATTTTTGAAGGGCGGGTGTTTGAGGAGTGTTTTTGTCCCTGGTGAAGATCCATATTGGATCAAAACACAACAGTAGATAATTGAATGTATTACTGGATTATGAAACTGTGTGCATATTCTAATTTTGCCATGAATATTTCTTGCTTGATTAAGCACCTTCTTGGTTTAGAGATATCACTTAAAAAAAAAGTTGGAAACGAATTAGAACCAACACGTCATGTGTTAAAACTAATTTGATTGTAACCCTAAACTATACTATGCACGTACAGTATATCTTTGTTCTGCAGTGAGCAACAGCAACAAGAAGAGCTAAACCATGTTGTTTATACTAATTAATTCTATAACATTGTGTGTGTATTGTATTTTCCTAAACTAAGCCTGTGTGTTTGTATTTTTAGATTCCATCGGCCCTAAGCGTTCTTCCTGTCAGCTGGACGTCAGCACCACAAGCTCTCCGGTCCACAGCTCCCAGCAGTCTCCCGGTCCTCCAGATCCTCAGTACACAGATTAGTCCACTTTGCTTTGGGATCCTCTTGCGCCTGATAATGTGTATTTCTGTCCGAAGTGACAGCTACAGGTGTGTCTTAAGGCCTTGGCCATCCATAAAACATTTGCACATATCTATAGTCAGAACAGTGGTGTGTATAGCACACTGATTAGATTATTTATTTATTTTAGATGGCCAGAACCTGCTGGTTATTTTTTTTTTTTTTTTAAATTCAGGCCTTGTCATGAGGTTCCAGGGAGGAAACATGTGCAAAATCACCCTCTTAGTAGTGAATGTGGCTCAGTTGTATTAAAGTGTTAGCATACTTGCCAAGGTATGCCTTGTCATAAACTGCCAAATGGCCATATGTGGGCATCCTCCTAGAACCGGAAATGGGAGTGATTGGATGGTTGCATGCTGATGTCAGTGCCTATGTCATAGATCAGAGGGGAGGAGTGGCAGATTGTTCTGCTCCGATGTGCCTCTCGGAGTTAAATCTGAAGTACTGCAGTTCATTTTTAGACATATTTAAAGTATATTGCCACTAGAGGGCATTATATCATAAGAGTTATAGACTGTGAGGATGAAGACGAGTATGTAGATGAAGAATAATTTGCAGGTGTTATATTTATAACTGCTGAAGCTGAGGGATTGGTGGACACCTGAGGCTTTAATAGTGAAGTGCAATGAAAATCCGTCTGCCATCACAGCCATTTGTAATCCACACACAATGATCATGTACTATATTATATCTTGTGTTGAGTTATTACGTGCAAACCTCTGTTCACAGAGTGCTGGATTTTGCTGTTACTTCAGTTTTCATTTTAGGCTTTTGGCTGGAGCTCTTTCTCAGAGAGACTTGGTGCCAAAGAAAAAGCAGGAATTTGATTGTTTGCTGGTCTTCTTATTTCAAAGTTTTGATTTTGTTTGGAAAACTTCCTATGGTGGATTTATGAATAGAGAACAGGCACTGAGAGTGTCACCACTGAAGCAATCTAAAGGCCTCTCGAGAAAATGTTCTATTTTCTTGAACATGCTTTTGCAATTTAATGTGTCAGCCTGTGACCCTCAAGAGAAACTTGCTCACAAGTGGTCCTTTTACACCTTGCCCTAACACGCACCTTGTATCCATACTATATCAGCACAGTTTGATACACTCTTTTGTTCCTGAGAAATTAAAGGAATTGATAAATGTTTTGGGAAATACACTAGAGCTGAAACAATTAGACAATTTACAAAAACTGAATCTGCAACTGTTTTCATAATCGATTTATAATTTCATATATTTTTAGCAAAAATGTCCAAAACATTGCTGAACAGGTGGGGATTTAATGCAGTTTTTATCATATACGACATTAAACTGAATATTTTTACTATTCGGACCGGATCATATTAACAGGGAATTTTAATATGTTAACTCTGGGAAGTTATAATGGAAATTTGCCATTATTTTCTGACATTTTTTAAATGAAATGATTAATCAATTAATAGAGAAAATAATCAGTAGATTAATCTACAGTCAAAATAATCGTTAGTTGCAGCGCTAAAATGCACTTATTCACTTTCTTGTTGAGTGTTAGCTGAGAAGATCGATTCCACCCGCAGGTTATTAGATTAGTTTAGCATAAACACTGGGAGCAGGGGGTGATCACTAGCCTGCTTCTTCACATTTTGTCTTTTGAGCGCAGAAATCATCTTACGACAGGCTTCACGTGGGATTCATGAAAAGTTTGTACCACACCAATCAGAGCGTAGGAATGGTCGTACATTGATAAATACAGCGGCTGGAAACGATCGTAATCACGCCCCAATATATTCTCGGTTTTGAGGCCTCGCCCCTACAATTTACGACATAGCGAGACGTAATCCGACTGAGAAGCGGCACTTTTCAGAGGTGGAGTCTGAAACCCTGATATCTCAGATTATTTGCACTAACGTGTGTACTATTTGGCAGCCTGAAAACTGGTATTAAAGGTTGTAGAAAGAATGAGGAATGGAAAGAGATCACTGATGTGGTCAACCGTGTTGCTGTAGTAAATCAGACTCCAGCTGAAGTTTATTTAATTTATACATGCTTGATATATGTATTCTATAGCCCTAATAGTAATATATAGGCTTCCATTGTAATCTCTTAGGCCTACATTGTGTACCTATATTTAAATAAACACACTGTAGCCGTCCGGAGTTTATGCAGTGTCTTTTATTTTACTCGTGTTTTTTGTCATGAGTAAGAACGAGGCAACAGCTGAGGGAGAGTGTGTGTCCTCCCCCCCCCAAATCAAAAACCTGAAAAATAAATAAAAATGTTGTGCATTGTCATGTTTCCTGTATTGAATATTATTGCCAAACATAACACTATAGGCTACCTTTTAAAAGCGAGGAATAATATCCTGTCTCCTTCGTATAGCCCCCAGTTGGGGTGGGCTGGACACTTCTCTCTGGGCATCAGGTCATCTGGCTCCATCACTACATTTATGGCACCGTGTTTTCCTGTGCGATGTTGTGCAAAACCCCACAGGCTAAAACAATGTTGCAGACCGGCGCATAGAGGTCTTCTAAAAGAGCCAGATCTGCCATTGTTGATTAGTGATCAACTGATGACTTCTCCTTCTCCTGTTAAACTGATTATATGCTGCACCGCAAGTCCACACTGACTCCAAAACTTGCGTACACGAGTTCAGACCAGACGTGAGATTTTTTCGCAGCCTACGCTCACGTTCAAATTGATAAATGGCGAGCTTTGCGTAGGAATCGGCGTACGCCCGTCCTACGCCTGTTTTAGGTCGTACGCACGTTTCATAAATGAGGGCCAAAATGTTTATTAAGAGGTGCTGGTAGACGTTTTTATCCTTTGGACAGAGCCACCTTGCTGTTTCCCCCTGTTTCTGTTATTTATGCTAAGCTAAGTTTATCACCTACTGGTTGTAGCACCATAAATAGTGCAGACAATAAAGTGGTATCAATCTTCTCATCTAACTCTCAGCAAAAATGTGAATGAGAGTATTTCACAAAATGTCAAACTTTTCCTTTAATATCACATGTAAGGCAAAACTAAAATGATGATACGTGTTATAGATACGTGTATACTTAAGCAGGGAAAAAGGAGGTTATAAAGCAGCACAATGCATTTCTTGGTCTATTTTATACTCCAATGCTCTTGTATTTTGTGCACTCCTGGAAAGATGTTTAGACTTTCATAAGTCTGAATTGATTTTTCTTGGGAGGAGAATAAATACAAATATGTAATGCAGTTGGCTGCACAACAACTTAACTACACTCAAGAAGATTGGCCTTTGTTTAGATGTCTAAATACACAGAAATGTTAGTTATGTTATAGATTTTATGCTTCAATGTGCTCCAAATACTCAAGATGTATGTTAATGCAATGCTTTGTAAATGCAACATGTAAAGGGGATCAATTCATAATTATTTGTTTCTTCGTGAATGCCAGAATGTTTCGCTGAGCTATCTGAAAAATAAAGCTCAGAAAAGTCAGAAGTAAAAGGACAGAGAGAACCTGAACCGATAACTTCCTCTCCAAAATATTTTAGGACTAATGTAGAAAGAAGACAGAAGAAAAAAAAAAAAAAACATGGCGTGGGTGTTCACATAAGATTTAAACAAAAATGTTTTTTTCCTCCCAGCACATTTGGAATATAAAGTGATGAGATAAAGTCATGAAAATGATGTACAGCGATGGGAAATAACAAACAGTATTCATTCATGACAATGTCTTTGTTATATGTATTGATCATTTTGTACATAATGTATATCGAGCATGTGCATATTGAAATCAATTTTACTACCAATATGATACAATAGAATTTTGATGTCAATGTTTTAAGCTCAGATTTTAGTTGTCTTGTTTTTTTTATGATCCCCAGACATTAATAATGAAATGAACATGTATCAGTGCTGCTTCTAGGCAGCATATTGAGCACAGTATGTTGAATAACTGTCACGTCTTTTCCAAACCTACCTGTTTCCTGAACACCACCATGGACAAGCCACTCTCTCACTGCTTATTCTGTCTTCTGTTGCACCTTCACTTTAACTGAAGGTAGCAGGTGAAATGCAGTAGATATTTCATGGATGGAGACTCAGTTTAAAAGCAATTTATAGCCTAATCCTTTCTGGAATTTTGATGGATTTCTTCAAATGACCGTAGGTCACCTTGCACAAACTAGAAAAAAACAAACCGGATGTGACTTGAAATTTAAACTACGTTTATTTAGGCACAGTATCTAATCCAGTTGCATTTTATAAGTAAGTAAACATGAGTCTGATCAGTTGCACATAGTGTGAAATTAGCTTCTATGAAGCTGAACATACTGCGGCAAATACTGTAATAAAAATGTTAGCACAAATTAGAAGTCTTGGTGGAACAGCTTAAATTCTGTCATGGCTGAGTAAACATGAATATGCTGCTTGAATCTCTGTAGAAAAGAAAAGTTCATCTCCAAAGCATAAGTGGTACCATTTATTTTAACCCAGCCTATTCAGCATTTGTAAGCAGTTTATAGTTAATGAGTAAATGGTTATGTAGGTGTAAGCAGATTTAAAGACATTTAAAGTGGCTATAACCAATATTTTTATGACAATATATCAAGTGACAATGTGAAAAGGGTCACTCATGGTAATAAACCAGAGATTTATCACCCACAGCTGCAGCCCCCCACTCGGCTTTACCAAGATTTACAGCGAGTTTCAGCCAAGCGGCAACCTCCAGTGATGAACGACACGGAAGTGCCAAAACTGCAGTTCCCCAAATGACCACTTGAGGCTGGCTCCAAAAAGGAACCAATCCCCAAAAAAACTCCATGTTAAAATATACAACTTTACGGCAGAATTAAGCATTTTTACAGCCGGAGCCACCAGGAGCTGCCAATTTTGAGCTTAATTTGGGCTCTTCAGAAACCTATGGGTGACGTCAGAGACTATTCCATATTTTATACAGTCTGTGGTTACAGCTCATTGTTTAGCTGTCCGGTTCACGACTTTACTGTTTTGGTTCACTTTCACCACTCTCATAGTGTCATTAATTAAATGACTTAATTAAATAATTAAATAGCGTGCAGCTGTTTTCAGCTATTAAAAACCTACTCAGCACTACCTGCTCAGCACGAAACATCACACAGTTAGTAACTAGCTGGTAAACAAAGTGGAGAAATTAGCAGCTAAAGAGACATATATTTCCTTCAGGAGTTGGTAGAGACCAAAACTGAGATTTAACAGAGTGAATTTTAGATTTACATTTGCCAGTTGGGCTGAAACATGACTCCAAATGAATAATAGTGTTGCTCCGTATCTGATGAATGTGTAAATCAGCAACTGTTTGCCATATCAATTTAAAAGTTTATAATATGCCAATACTATGTTTCCGCTGCCGACAAGTTATTGCAAGTTGAAGTGTTTAATAATGTAATTGTTAACAACTTAAACTCCTTATCCTTAAGCATCCACAACAGCTGAATAACCATGAATACTTTGTAAAATATTATAACATTAACATTCATAATCATATATAATGATGTCTACACAAGTTTTGGACACATACTTATAAATGGTTTTAAACCTGTCTGTGAATAATTTCTACATGTGTATGAATAGTTGTTAAATGCTTTGTTACACTAAGGATTAGTTGTAATATACTATGCTATCATTTATTCATTAGCTGTTTATACACTTATTATGGATGCTTAATCAGAAAATGTATAATTGGTGACAAATTACATTAAACACTTAAAAATGTCTTTCTATTTGCTTACAAATACATTATAGTGTTACAAACCATGTATTAAGTGTTTATAAACTGCTTATAAATGCTAAATAGAGATAATAGGAGGAGTATAAGAAGCTTTAGAGAGCTTACTTGTTTCTGAATCTACAGGGAAGAGCTCTGTTTTAAAACCGGTGACTTTTTCTTTTTTGCAACACTGATGCACAAATCCATATTTTAGTCCAGAATTAGCATCTAGACAAAGCAGTTGAGAGCGTGGAAGAGCCTTGACAGTTGGTGTTCTAACTAGTCAGTATTAATCACAAGGAGCGAGTCCTGTAAAAAATGGCTGCAGTCTGTTTCATCTCATCTTGTATGGAACTAAATAAACCTGAGACCCAAATGTTGTAACACACCCCATATTTCTCTGCACCGTTGATAACTTGGAATATATGAAAGGAAAGTATCAAAAATGTCCTGCCGTTAGATTTTAAAAAGTATTTCTCTAAGATTCCAGGGGGTTTGAGGGGGTTCATTCACAGACACATCCTTTTCCCATCCGCTGCTGTTCATTTGCAGTACTGGAGGCTTCCACCAGTTCATAAAAATGTTTACATTTGAGGATGTCTGCTGTTGTAATGGTGCTTGGGGCATCCACAAACACCCCCCAAATCAAATCAAATTACAGAGCCATAATCAGCTGTTGTTGACTGAAAGCCTTTAATCTTAACATATTATTTTTTTCTTGATCATGTGAAATCCACAGTAAGGTATGTGATTTGCTGGGGATTTTGTGTCGGTCGGTCTCACTATAAACCCTACAATTTTAAATGCATTGACAGTCTTTTAAATGCATTGTTTTTTAATTGATCTTTGAAGTCACAGGATGATGTCAAACAGCTACTGTTAAGTCCAAACAGTGTATATTGTTTTTGTATATAAAGAACCGTGGAAAAATATCTATTTTTGTCAGTTTTTTTCTTGTTTCTATAAGATCAACATAGAAGTATATCTGAAGTAGATAAGTAGACTTGAGCATACTACACAGTCTAAAAAAAAATATGTGAGTAACATGGATGCAAACAGAAGAGCCAGATAACATGCCCAACAAGCATGTTAGAAAAAGCGGTTTCCTTGATCCCCCTTCTCTTTTTTTCTATCATTGTAAATTGCTGGCTGCACTCCTCTGAGATATTCCTCCTAAAACCAGCTCTGAGTCCTTGAGACATGAAATGGAAAGAAAGTCTCTGTAGGGTTTTATTTTTAAATACATTACATCATTTCTTGAAGATTTATTTTATAATAAAAAAAAGTGCCAATTTGGAATTTTTCCATAAGGATGGCTAAGAGAGATATTTATAGCCTAGACACTTAAAGGTGTAGCAATTAGTGACAATTAAGCCTTTCTGGGATATTAGATTTTTTCTTTTTAAATTGAAAAGAAAAAAAATCTTTACTAGCTTTTCTCATCCCCTTCATGTGCCCTGAATTTGAATAATTGTCGAGGATGACAGCGTAATTGCTCTTGAGAAATCTGCATTGAACCGTGCTGGACCTTTTGATTCTCGCTGAGTTTCTGCTTGGGTTACAAAAGGACAAACGATGTTGCTAAAAGTGAGATGACATAATGTATTTTTATTAGCATCTTCAGCCTCCAATTTGCGAACACAATGTGACAAACAGCATTGAGAGTTGAATGGCTTTACTCTGCCGTGCCATTAACACTAAATTTTGACAAATAGATTTCCAATGAATATTCCAGCTAAATGCGAGCTCTGTGAATGCTGTTTGTTTGCACTGTTTTGATCTCATGCTTGCTTGCACGTAGGCAGGGCAAGGCAGCTTTATTTGTATAGTACATTTCAGCAACAGGGCAATTCAAAGTGCTTTACATAAAATATTAGAGAGCAGTTAAAAACAATTAAAAAATTTAAAACAGATAAAATATGAGAATAAAATTTACGGTGCAGTATAAGAAATTAACAATTATTTAAAGAAAGGAAACCTCAAAAAGAATAGAATTTCATCGTCTCAGAGTGCATGGCATCTTGATGTGTGTTGCATACATTTTACATGTGAGCGAGTGTGTATTTTGGTTGATATGAATTCCAGCCCTATCCATCAACCTCACCCTGAGTATGAGCCTGCCAGCTTTTAAGAGGATGTGGTCGTAGTGGAGTTTGTTCTTAGAAGAGCGTACAAGAAATTGAAAGAGATTGAAGGAGGGATGAGGAGATTCGGAAAATGCTTGCGGAGACAGAGATGGTAGGAAATGAGAGACAGTCAAATGTTGAGAATTACCAGTGGGGCTTCAACTTTAAAGACCTTCTCTGATAACCTGCAGGCTTTGGAATTGATTTTACATAACAAATGTGCTACAGCTTGACCCCAGTGACAGGAAACGTGTGATTCAAAATGATTTTTGATTTGCTTGTGATGTACGCCCACTTTTCGACTATTCTGGCAGATAATCTGTTTTCTAGAGCAAAGGAGGACAGCAACATAACTGTTAGCAGCTGGCACTTATATCTGAAAGATGCTCTGCTGGACCACAGTGTTCATAAACCTCTTGTTCTCTCTCTCTCTCTCTCAGTCTCTCTCTCTCTCACACACACACACACACACCTCTCACATCTGACCACACTCAGCCCTTAAATCCTCACCTTTATCTTAAACTTTACTCTAAAATTCACCTCAGTTATAGTTTTCCCAACCTGAATTTAAAATCTAAACCTTAAATCCAAACGCAGCTCTTTTTTTAAAGTGTTAAACGACCAATCTTCTCCAAAAGGTTTTCACTCTTTAGCCCCCAGTGTCGCAGTAGCTGTAAAAAACATACACACACACACACACACACACGCACACTCCCCACATTAAGACAGAATGGGAAGGCAGTTTCGTCCCTGACACACTGCCTGGAGGTTGGGCTGTAATGTAGGTCTGCTACTCAAGTGGGGTGGATGGAGGGTGGATATTAATCATCAGTCTAATACCCTGTGATGTTACAAAAAGGGTAATTATTAAAATGTATATTTCATCCAGTCTTCCCATTCAAATTACAGTCATTCCACTTCTTAAATTACTTGCACTCTTCGCAAAAAATTAGAAAAAGGTTATGAAAGATTAACAACGCAGGGAAGAAAAAGAAATAATACTAAAACAAAGTCAGCTTTCAATTTTCTCTGCTCAGAAATGTCATGAAAAGGATGTTGTTCTGTAAGAAGTGAGGGTGACAACCTGTATTTCAAAAAGACTCCACTTAAACTGGATTTGTCATTGCAGAAATGATAAAAACTCATTAAGTATTTTATAATAAAATGATTTACTTTCCTCCTTTGGGTGCCATTATTCCATTTCTGTTTGCATTTATTCAGAGAAAATGATGCCAGAAACGCACTGCGGCATTCTTAACAGAACAAATTCAGTGTTTTTCCTCGCGGCAGTCATTACTTTGTGTCGTTTATCTTGGATGTTTCCACTCCGCTGGTAAGCCTGTCTGAGCAGTAGAGATGCAGAAAGAAAGAAGGAACAGAAAGTGTGAGAAAAGGAAGAAGTGATGAGGTTTGCAGAAGGGCATAAACAGTAAAGAAGATAAGAGTTTACTGAAGGAGAACAATGGAGAAAGAGGGTTAAGGCAGATAGATAGATAAAACAGGTGGGTGGCAGAGAAGGGCAAAGATAATTGGATTGTGGGAGCAGTAATATTTGACGAGGGTGCATGTGCTGCCTGGACCTTTTAACCATTTGGCTGAGGTCCTGCGTAATCAGAGGAGAGCCGAACAAGATGCTCACATCAGCATGAACACAGAAAGGCCAAGTGGTTACTAGAAGATGCCATACACTGTGCCAGATACTATTTAAAAATGTAAACACACAGAGATGTCAATGCAGTTTCCAGTGTAACTAGCTTTTTAGGGTCATGTGTAGGAATAGAATTAATTGTCTAAACCAGGGGTCTTCAATGTTTTTAAAGGCCAAGGACGCCTTTACAGCAGACCTCGGTTGTAACGAGTGGTTATTTGAGTCAGTTGAGCAAGTTGATCTTCTATCAGCTTGAATCACTTGGCCCATTCTCCTCTGACCTCCAGCATAAACAAGGCATTTTCGCCCCCCAGGACTGCAGCATCCTGGATGTTTTTCCTTTTTCAGCCCATTCTTTGTCAACCCTAGAAATGGTTGTGTGTGAAAATCCCAGTAACTGAGCAGAGTGTGAAATACTCAGACCAGCCCGTCTGGCACCAACAACCATGCCACGTTCAAAGTTGCTTAGATCACCCTTCTTACCCATTCTGACATTCAGTTTGGAGTTCAGGAGATTGTCTAGACCTGGAACACACCCCTAAATGCATTGAAGCAGTTGCCATGTGATTGGTTGATTAGATAATTTCATTAACGTGAAATTTAACAGGTGTTCCTAATAATCCTCTAGGTGAGTGTATATATATATATATATATATATATATACTCATGTGTAAATATGAGTGTATATATATATATATATATATATATATATATATATATATTTATAATAGAGACGGAGCAGGGACCCCCACACAACATATTGTATAAAATTGAGTTGCGTATTAAACTGTTACAATAACGTGTAGGGCGGCCTAAAGCCTTCATACATACCTTTTTATGGTGCATACATTATTAAGCTATTAAAATTATGATTATTGATATATTTATACATCATGTTTTAATGTTAAACATACATGTAGCGCAGTGAAACCTCAAATCACAAATATGCCAATTTATCTTTCCTAATAATATGTTGGACTCATGTTTATGTATATTTTCATGCATATTAACTTTTGGGGGGAAAAAAATGAAAAGATTAACAATGACTTGGGGTCCCGCAGCAGTAACTCTGAGTACCGCCTCAGGGTCCTGGACCCCCCCCCCACTATCAAAACACTGCAGGGTCTGAGTGGTCACAGAGGTGAGGTGATAATGATCATTCAGATCGACTGAGTGGGTGTTGAGCTGTCCAAGCAGGCCACTAATGTCAGTACCAGTGGGAAGGATCCTCATCATCAAAAGGGAAGAAACTGCTTCAAACGAAGTTGAACTTTTTTTTTTACTTTATTACCCTAAAAACACTATGCTGAAAATATACAAGGACGACAATTTTGTTTTTGTGTGTTAAGCCAAATTCTATTTCTGCTGGTTCCAGGTTTGTCTCATAATATAGCACAGCTGCTGGGATTTTTGTTTTTGTGGACTTCAAAACCAGATAGGTATGAAATGGAAGTAGAAAATATGAATAGTATACATTTAGACAAAACAAAACACATTTTATTCCAGAAATATTAGGAACCATCCATCCGCTCAGGGGCCTAGTAGATTTTCATATATATATATATATATATATATATATATATATATATATATATATATATATATACAGTATATTCACCTCGGGATGTGTATTATGAGTATACACAACTTTTTGATGTCCCTGCACTGTAAAAGTCTTTATGATGTGTATGTGTATGTGTGTGTTGGCAGGCAGGACATTGTATTTACAGTAAAGGTCGGCAGAAGGAAAAAAGAAAACTGAGCAAGCTGTTTCACTAACACTTTTCCCTTTGCTTTATGAAAACACTTTAAATGCATTTTATGTATTGGTAAAGACATATTTCACATTCGAAAAAAACTATTTCTCACCATGGTAAATGAACAACCTTGTGATGATCAAACCTTTCTCGAAGTGAAAATTGCAGGAGTCATCCTGATCAGCCTATTGAATAGTATCTCCTATCTGCTGGTGATTCTCTCAGTTCTGTTAACACAATGTGTCCTTGCTGTCTTCTTTAGAGAAAGCCATAGACTGGAGAATACTCTCTCTCTCTCTCTCTCTCTGAGTGCTTCACCTACAACGTCGGTGTTATAGCTGTATTTGAGAGCCTGTAATCAAAGTACACCCACCTGCAATCCATATTCCCATTAAAAAAGGAGGAGTCCATCTCCACTTATGTCACTGGACAGGCCACTGGAAACTAAGGAGCAGACTTCTATTTATGTGCTCAGAGAGAACAAGTCAAGCAGTTTATGAGAGACCTCACGCTGCTTTCATGCCTGACTGACTTGGCAGCACCGTCTTCACGACTCTCACAGTGAGGACAGATGGCGAGGACTTACCCCACTAAGTAACCCTCTAACACACACACACACACACACACACAATGAGACATGATGCGCAACAAAAAAGCTTCCTTGGCACCCAATGACTTGTCTCTCAATCCAACAATGAGTCATGCATAGCATCCTCTCCCACCAAGTGTCAGTATTTGTGTGTGAATTTGCAAAATTATGCGAGAGCCTTGTACCTACTGCAGCTTCAAATCAAACACCTATTCTACTTCAACTACCCTGAGACAGTTTACATTAAAACAAATATTTTCTAGTAGCATATTAAACAGACAGTCAGGTGATCAAAGGCAACACTGGAATAACTGTCTTAATGTCTGTTTTCATTGCAGTTTCTAAAAAGGGGCCACTGCTTGAGAGTACTTGCTTTTCAGATATCTCAATGAAAAGTACCAGACCAAGCAATTTGTACTTGAGTGACATGCTGTTCTTTATAAAATAAACAGAACATGGATAACATCTAGCAATGTATTAATTTACTTCTTCACAATCAGACATAATGAGACACAGCGTATCACGATGTTTAAGGCATGCACAGCTGATCATTGTGCACTTGAATGTGTAGGTGGATGATTGGGTACAAATGTGTGTGTGTGTGTGTGTGTGTGTGCGCCTGAATGTGGTGCATGTGAGAGACTGTGTAGGTAGACAATAGCTTAATGAATCTGCAAGGCCAAACAAATGAAACTCACTGCTGAAAACATACCGCTGTGCAGTATATATGTACATGCAGTTGCTTTATGCTGGATGTTGTTAATGTTCTAGCCTGCAGTTTACATTTTCCAAACTGACCTCAAGTTTGTTGTAAAATATGTCAATGCAAAAATGTAACTTCGTATACTTACATGTATCATATGACTATGAATTTAAGCTTCACAACACAAAACTACTGTATTTTCTACAGTTCCAGACTATGGGGCATTTAAGCCCTATTTGGAATTTACTTTGATTACTCTGCACATTACGGCTATATATATACACTCACCTAAAGGATTATTAGGAACACCATCCTAATACTGTGTTTGACCCTATCCTATCAATATGGCCTAACATTTCTAAAGAATGCTTCCAGCACCTTGTTGAATCAATGACACAAAGAATTCAAGCAATTCTGAAGGCGAAAAGGATCACCCACACCATTACACCACCACCACCAGCAGCCTGCCCAGTGGTAACAAGGCATGATGGATCCATGTTCTCATTCTGTTTACGCCAAATTCTGACTCTACCATCTGAATGTCTCAACAGAAATTGAGACTTATCAAACCAGGCAACATTCTTTCAGTCTTCAACTGTCCAATTTTGGTTAACTCGTGCAAATTGTAGCATCATTTTCCTATTTTTAGTGGAGAAGAGTGGTACCCGGTGAGGTCTTCTGCTGGTGTAGCCCATCCGCCTCAAGGTTGTGCGTGTTGTGGCTTCACAAATGCTTTACAGCAGACCTCGGTTGTAACGAGTGGTTATTTGAGTCAAAGTTGATCTTCTATCAGCTTGAATCACTTGGCCCATTCTCCTCTGACCTCCAGCATAAACAAGGCATTTTCGCCCCCCAGGACTGCAGCATCCTGGATGTTTTTCCTTTTTCAGACCATTCTTTGTAAACCCTAGAAATGGTTGTGTGTGAAAATCCCAGTAACTGAGCGGAGTGTGAAATACTCAGACCAGCCCGTCTGGCACCAACAACCACGCCACGTTCAAAGTTGCTTAGATCACCTTTCTTACCCATTCTGACATTCAGTTTGGAGTTCAGGATATTGTCTAGACCTGGACCACACCCCTGAATGCATTGAAGCAGTTGCCATGTGATTGGTTGATTAGATAATTTCATTAATGTGAAATTTAACAGGTGTTCCTAATAATCCTCTAGGTGAGTGTATATGTGTGTGTATATATATATATATATATATATATATATATATCTTTATATAGGCCTAATTGTATTTTTATTTTATTTTAAAAGTTAGCTGCTGTAATTATGGTTGATACTGGGGCAGGACCATCACAGGAAAAAAAGGAAATTAAACGAAGAACTAAATTCTAAAAGGGACAGTGAAAGACGACAGGCGAGACCGAGTCAATCTCGGTCGGGCTTTCAAACAATTGGTTGTACGCCAATAGCCAACATTAAATTACGTTCCCATTCCATATAGACGTTTTATTCCGTGTTTGTGTTGGCCTACTATTTTCTTTTCCCTTGTCCCCCTGTACTTGTGTACATTGTCCATGGGTTTCAGGAAATGCGCTATAAATCAACAATATCATTATGCTGGTTGCTACAACAATCTCTTGATGCTTTGGCTCGTGAGTCGTGACACAGTGACACTAATAACCGGTTTAGCTCACAATACGTCCAAAAAAGGGCTAAGTTACTGTATGCAACACTTGTCTTCACCCCAAATGTGAATGGAATTTCATTATTGTAAATTAATGATTTTCTGACTGAGCAAAATATTCATCGCGACTATATGACCTCCCTGTAATGCTAACTCAGTAATACAGCAACGTAAAGAAAAGACATTTTCACTTTGTGCTGCTCTAACTTGAATGGGTCACCTATCTGTATGTAGTCTGGGCACTGACTTCATGATGAGAAAATACATTTTAATTGGTAACGTATGAATTTTAATTAAAACAAAACAGAAAATGTAATCGTGAATACAGCTATCAGTTAATACAAGATGATAGTATGCCACTTTTCTATCTTCTCTGATAATTTGCCGGAGAGCTGCAGAGCTGTACGGGACAAGAAACAAGGTTTTTCAGTGATCCAGATGCAAGATGCATGTGAAGATCTGTGTCCAGGTATCTTATGTTGTGTAAATGGACAATCTATTCAGTGTTGCCAACTTGGCAGGGTTATACAAGGTTAATTTTATGGTCAGAAATTTCACAAGAGCATAACATTAAATATGTTTAGCAGAAAATCAAGTTGTATGTCCAACAAACAAAAAGAATCATACACAAACATCCTGTAAAAAAAACAGCCACAGCTCACTCCAGTGTAATCTAGGCATCATCAGGTTTGTCTGCTGGTGGTCCACATGGTTGAAGCATCTTCTCCATCAGGTTGAAGCGGACACGCGCTTTGCTCTCGTTCTCAGCGACGGAGAAGTAGTTGAGCAGGTCAAAATGTCCCATGTAGGAGCAGTACGAGTCTCGGTGCTGGTTGACCAGCCATTCCCATTTGCTGGTGTCGGCGTGTCCTGTGCCGATGTACTTTGACTGAAGATGCTCCAGTTGACTGTGAATGTTGTATCTGTCTGTCATTCTCGCGGCGATGAGAGTCCCAGAGGCTCTAGACAAAAGTCAGAATGTAATCAGAATCATATGCAATTGCGAGGAATCCACCTTGGTGTATTAGGTGCATAAATTAACATATTGAAAAGGGAATAAACAAAAAGGCAAAGTACTGATACAGTCAAGAACATAAATATTAGGGGTGTAAAGATTCCCCGATACGAATCGGTATCCGGTTGTATTATCACAGATAAGACTACATAGATACACGGACATCGGTGTAAATTAGGCATGGGCCGGTTACTAGTTTTAAGGTATACCACGGTTTGAAAAAGTCAGTTTCAAAACCACTAAAGTTTCCTGTTAAACTGTTCCTGCGGAGTGAGCTTTTTTTTTTTTTTTTTTTATATGAGTGGTCGTGGACAGAAAGTGCCGGTCAGAAATCCCTCTGCCTGCCAATGTGTAGCGTAGTGTCCAAGGGGGTAAGCTTCAAACCTCCTATGGCGCCATTTTGATGCTACAAAGAGATCACCTCCCGTTAGCATTCCACTGACTAGCATTCATTTTGATGTCACTTGACAGCGAATAACTTTACATCTGAAGCATTTAAAGACTCTATTTGTCCATTGTTTATTTCTAAAGAAACACGACTATGTATAAAAGGCTCCATTACCTTGTACCTCACGTTATGGCTCTGTAGCAGACGTTTTTATAAAAATAGGCTAACGATTGTGTCACAGTAGAGGAATTACCGTATAGTACAGGAGAAGCTCGCAGGCAGTTTCGACTTACATGAGCTGTTTAATTACTAATGTTAACTAGCATTTTAGTTAGCAATAATTAGCCTGTGCCCATGTGATCTCCTTACATATACCTACGCTCTCCATCTCTGCAAGATTGGGAATGATTGAGATTTCTCTTGGCACAGCTACCAGAAGACTTACAACTTTCAGACAGGTTGCTCACGTCACATTTACGTCTTCGAGCTCACTTGGAGGCTGCGCAGTAACGCTCAGCGCTCACCGGAAAAGTGCTTCTAATATCCTTCACTGGTCTCCGTCCAGAGCAACGGGATCTGTTGGTCCATTCTTATATACTGTCTATGGTAGTGTCATGGCCCCACCCCCTCCTGTTGTTGGTGTGTTTGTGCATTGTGGCTGTCTAAAAAGACTGAAGCCGGCTACGTGGCTACTGAAAAAGCACAGACGCCCCAAACAAATTCAAGGTAACGTAACGCTGTCTTTGAATGAACACTTGCCATCAGCTATGAGAGTTGACGTAGCATATCTAACATTGGTGAAATAATTACGTCAGGCTGCTACCGAGGCAGATAACATGGCTAACGTCAGCTATTTTCCTTCCTAAGGTAACTTCAATAAGCAAACAAGTACATATTTTCTGGTAAGTTAGTACTTTTACAGTAGTGTTCAAATAAATTGAGTTGGTATCGCGTCTGTTGTTTAAGTGTTCCACCATTGTGTACATCTGGTTCTGCAACTATCTGTGTTGTACAGAGAGAGAGCTGTATAGAGAGGATTGTTTTTTTATTTAAAGAGGTTAGCTAATTAAGTTAAAGTGTATACTATTAGCATGTCCTAGCTTTACTATTCCCTGGTCCCTTTTACAAAATATATATTTATTTGAAGGTAGGCAATGCTTTTTTTATAGAATTGGTTTAAGTTATAAACGGGAAATCAATGCGTGTACATTAAACGGATATTAACTGTATCTATCAGATTGAATCATATCGCACCTAATCATTTCATTAAACCGAACTGAATCGTTCCAGAATAAATTGCATTGTAGCCCATATACATATATAACAATGAAAAGTACGTAAAAGGAAACTTAACAAAAAAACAATTAACAAGTAGGTACATTATGGGTGTTTTACAAAGGGAAAGAAGGTGGGAGGGTTTAGAGCAGGGTGTGCGAAATTATTGATGAGGGGATGTGCAAAAGTTCACAGTACGTATCATGTTAATATAAATGCAACGGTCTCACGATATAGCAAGGACATAACTTAAGTTCAGAGGCGCACAGATCGAATTAACCATATAATAGTTAAGCGATTATATTGCTATCTCGCTAGCTTAGTCATTGTTAAATGAACTACTGTGTCTGTGCTTAAGCCAGTTACTTGTTCAATATAACCGTAACATAGTAAGTACCGGAGAAATAGCTCCATCGCTTTTACAAAGAAACAGTTAGCATGCTAACGTTGGCTTTCTGACTAACAGTAACATGAGGTTAGCTAGCTCGTGTTAGCCCAATAAAGTCTCATCGAACCTTAACTTAAACTATTATTTTTAGCTTAGTGATCATATAGTTTTCAGGTGCAAAATATACTTACTCGATAAAATGTAAAGAATGTAAAAGCGAAGGCAGAAGATGTAAATAATACGTTACTCCGTTCGCACTCCGTGGCAATGCAATGGAACGATGACTTCCGATAGGTTCCACCTGTAAAATGAACCGGAGAGAAACAAATGGGGGTAACCTTTTGTTCCTTTCAAATTTAGATTAAAATTTGCATGGCCAGTGTTGCCTAACCAGGTGTACCAGGTCTAATAATTAATAAGGATAGTTTCATCTGTTTTTAAGCTTTTTTTTGCCTCAGATTGACACATAAGAAATGCTTTATTTTGCTGTTTTTTATGGTAATGTCCGTTTTCCCCGACATCTAGCTAGTACAACATTTTGTTTTCTGTGAGTGTGTCAAATTCTTGGTAACTAAGTTTTCTTTTGTTAACACACTTTTTTGGTGTTTACACAAACATCCTGTAAAAAAACAGCCACAGCTCACTCCAGTGTAATCTAGGCATCATCAGGTTTTTCTGCTGGTGGTCCACATGGTTGAAGCATCTTCTCCATCAGGTTGAAGCGGACACGCGCTTTGCTCTCGTTCTCAGCGACGGAGAAGGTAACATTTTTGGTAAAATCGCTTCTATTTTTATACAGGCTGCAAACAGCTCTGTTGTATCTGATGCCCTTGTTGGACTATTCAGGTATTAACATTACTTTACTCCATGATTTGGTAATGTATCATGAGGGAAACAAGTGAGTCTAAATGCTTGTGGCTCTGTTAGTCTGTAGGCATACCAGTACTTAGAGCTAACTTAAAGCTAACATCAGCACACTAATGCTCACAATTACAACACTAAATGGTTGATTTTTAGCAAGTATAATGTTTACAATGTTAATCTTGGTTTAACGTGTTAGCATGCCAATGATTTCCTAATTAGCACTAAACAGTGCAGCTGAGACTGGTGGGAATGTCATTAGTTTTTATTTGGTCATACATTTTGTACACATAATGTACAACATTCCATGGCAATGAAATAGTAGTTCAGTAACATTTCAGTCTGGACCAAAGTGGAGGACAGACCAATAGATCCCTAGAGTCACGCTGCTTGGCGTCTTATTTTCCCCGGCTCAATATTCTCCTAATATATCACATGATTAAGGAGACCCTTTAAAGGGTTTTACTTGTCAGCAATGCTTTATTTCCCTAGGTCAAATGTATAGTTTATGTTTCCCTTGGTCAGTTATTTTGAAATCACCCACATACAGCTTACAGCCCATTTATGTTATATTCTTAAAACCTCTGCCCTCAAATTTGTGGACAGAGGTTGTTTTTTTACTTCCATTCCATCTCCACAGTGGCTGAATACATTTTTATCATTCAAACTGCATTTGAAACGTCAATCTCCCTTTGTTTGTTTGTGAACATAGGGCCTTGTGAACAAAGCCTTGACCCCATCACTGCCGGTGAAAAATGGCAGTGAAAGTTTACTAATATAATATTTCTATTGTTGCTTTCATTTTGAGTAGAGTTGTTGTTTATCTTACTTATAGAGTACTTATAAAGTGCATTCATCCCCAAAGCTCTATAATGACTAGAAATGGTAATTTTTTATTCAGGTTATCTGATATGTTATTTGAGAAATATCTAATATATTTTTAACATTATTAATTATATTTTATATTTACTCTTGATGGGAGCACTTTAAATAATGACCTGACAGGTTCTTTATCAATTTCAAGGTTTTTTAATTATTCGTATGATTATGCTTGTTGAACTGAGTCAACTCCCCTTTTTTTTGTTTCTTATTAGAAACAGCAGGGGAGAGAGTGCCGGAGGAAGCAGAATGCAATAGTCATAGTAGTACCTAGTGTTAGTGCTGTCCTCAGCAGATACAATCCACAGAGTCAGACCACCTTAACAAGGCAGATATGGTGCATGAACCCCGCAAACACTTTTTTGCTGCCTTTACCCAGAACTGTTTTTTTCCCCCATTCAAGTACAGTGAAAGATTTACAGCTATTTTTCTAGATCGTGGTTTCTAGATGACTTTGGCATCTGTTCCCACAAATCACACAATGAGGAAATTGCCTGAGCATTTACAAGTTATGGTACATGTAGGAAAGGTGTTAATTGTCCATAATTGTTATTGGTACTGTGTCTGTTTTTTTATGTGTGCAGCTTGCTATTAATAGAAATAACTAGAAACCCAGAACGAATCAACAAAGTTTGCAGTGATAATGGAACTCTATAAATGCAGGGAAAGTAAAACCATCAGAGGTTAATTTACACTGATGTACTAAAAGCTAGGCATTCAAGTTTAGGTATCGAAAAAGCATCCATCTGGGTATAAGATCCTATCATTAAAGTTCACCTTCATGTGTGATTAAACTAGACAGCATACCTATTTAATTAGGTTTCATGAGGACTTCTGCTCATGACTGGATTGTCTGTTTAGCTCACCCGCTCTGTAGAAAATACCTGAGGAGAATAACTCGATATGAAGGATAACAGTGATAAGATAGGAACATCCATTTGTCACACTGCACCATCTACAGAGATCTACAGGGGTAGAGATTACATTTCTGATAGCACGTCTTGGCAGATGCCGCTGAGTGAGTTAGGTCAAAGACACCTTTTTATTTATTTCACCTTTTATCTTTATAGGCAAGTCATTAAGAACAAAGGATCGGATGAGCCTTCCATTCCTTTTATGTTTGTGGTATAATGCATTGTGCAACATATTCAGTCTCTATGGGCAAAATAGAAAAAGTAAAGAGTTCAGTGTGGTTTGAAAGACAAAACTAGACTATCTTCAGCCCCTTGGCATAAGAGAAGGTGAATGCACAATGGGGCAGCAGACAATGGGTAAACGATGTGGGATTTGCATCAGAATGAGAATAAAGATACAATTAAGTCATTAATCTTCTGAAATCCACTTAAAGGAGAATAATTGAGATAGAAGGGGGGATTAATAAAATGTGCTGTTATTCAACTTGTTACATTATGCTACTCCTTTGCATTATCTCTGTGTGTGTGTTTGATCATGATCATTATTAACAGGCCTTTTCTTCAGTTTCTATTTCCTTCAGTCTGTAGCAGTCCGTACCTCAATATTCAACAATTTGCATAACTACACTGCACTACATTTTAATTAAAAGACACTGTAGAGATATTGCTGAATAAATATGCTGTTAAATATATATATATATATATATATATATATATATATATATATATATATATATATATATATATATATCTCAGAAACATTTTACGGGTCCCACTGTTTCCTACACTGTAAAAAGCAACCTATAGAATCTACTCAATAAATGTGAGGTAACAATTTGCACTCAGTCTGTTTGGGTAGATTTCAACACATGTTTTGAGTGAAGCATATCTACATTTAACAGTTATGATACACTAAAAGAAATTAGGTAAAGTCTACCTAATATTTCTCAATACATTACACAACTGATTACTTATAAAAAGTAAGTAACATTACCTCTTGATTGTAAGCACTTAATACTTAATAATTGTTATTAATAATTGAACAATATGAGTAATTAATCATTACTTATTCAGGGAAGGTAAACTTTACTTTAAAAAAATTATTGTCAGACACAGGAGATATTTGATCATGTCAATTTCTTTTAATTAATGAAATGTTCAAAAAAATAAGGAAAGGAGGAGGTACAAAAGAACCCTCTCCACTCTGCATATTACACTGAAACAAGTTTCTTAAACCCTTCATTTGTGGATTCCAGTTTGTTCGTTATACCAAACATGAACATCTTACATTTTTTTTATATGTTTGAGGAACATATGCAGATATTTGCAAAGCCTTATGGGATTGTTGAAGATAACCAGTCAGTCTGTGCCTGAACAAAAAACAGCATTTTCCACATCTCAACACCGTGTCCCTTTGGTTAAATGAATTGACAGCCTAGTACCAGTCAGAAACACACTGAGTTCAGTCCTTGCTCAACCAATATGTATCTTTTGAATAACATTGATCCATGAGATGATATGCATTTGAATGTAGTGAATTTCAATGTGACACTGCTCTTTGGGAGATGAAATTGTCTGATTGCATTGTACAGTGAGCATTCTTCAGCACCAACAGTAAGTTCCCAGGAAACAGTCTGTGCCTGAATACGGTGACAAACAGTTCATCATTAGCTTACTTTTGAGGCTCTGGACCTTCTTGAGCATCTTTGCTCTGTCAAGCACCAAAAGAGTTTCTGAAAAACTTTAAGTATACTCAAGCTTCTTGGAATACTCAAGTTTGAGAGCGTAGATCAATCCCATCAACAGCACACATGCCTTGGTTCGGTTTCCACACACGTTCAGCACTTTGTTTCCCTCCATCGCAATCAACACATCTTCTGTATGCTCCTTGGCTGCAGGATTATGGATCACAAGCACCTTCATGGTTTAGTCCATGTTGTCCTCCTTTTCATCCTCCATGTTAAAAAAAGAAACAAAAAAATGAACTTTTAAGTTAAGGACAATAACAAGATACTATCCCAATACATTTATTGATAATGTTTTCTTGGTTAAGCCAAATCAACCCAAGTAGAGTTTGTTTTTAATAATCAGCACTTCAATACAATTCAGTGACAAATTAAAACTGTGACTTTATTACCTATTTCTCACCTCAAATGTTTTTAAAACCCTATTTTAGTAACTGATTAGCAGTAATGTGAGAAAGTTTGCATAAAGTATGTTGGTTTAAAAACCTGCATTATTAATATAACCAAGTTACATTATGATTTTAATTGTGGATAGACCTCCTGCCTCATTACAAACTAAACTGACATTAGAAGGGGTGGCATGTCTGTCCCATAATGAGTAGCAGACCTACATTACAGCCCAGACCTCCAGGCAGTGTGCCAGGGACGAAACTGCCTTCCAATTCTGTCTTAATGTGGGGAGTGTGTGTGTGTGTGTGTGTGTGTGTGTGTGTGTGTGTGTGTGTGTGTGTGTGTGTGTGTGTGTGTGTGTGTGTGTGTGTGTGTGTGTGTGTGTGTGTGTGTGTGTGTGTGTGTTATAGGAAATTAAACAATTGTATCAGGCCAACCCTATGTGTAACCATGTGATACCTTGAATTGATCGATCATTTAATAACATACCTAGCAATCTTGGATGAGATCTTCTTGATGTTCCCCAAGGTATATATATATATATATATATATATATATATATATATATATATATAAACACACACACACACCTCATTTACAGTGTATATTGTAGTTAGTATGCGTGTAACAGAGATTGACCGGTTGTTGCACTGCCCTCACAGTTGAGTTTACCCTTTTTTATCCACCCCTATCTCAATTGTATTGTATATTAAATAACAAACGGATTTGGTAAGATGAAAGCTGAGTAAGCCAAACTTTATGTAGCTAAGGTTGGCCTAAAATATATTTTCTCAAAAGCATGTAATGTCGGGGCTTATCAATACTATTAGGTAACCTTACTGTATCTATCCGGCTACCTAGCTAACGTTAGGTGACCTGTAATGTTAGCTAACAGTTAGCTTACATTTAGAGCCTACATGGTTCAGCCGTGAAAGCAATAACGTTACATTGTGACACTGTCAAATGCCACGACAGGTAACGTTAGCTAGTTTGAAGTAACGTAACCAACATCTCTTCCAATTATCTCCACATTGCTACGTTTTAGTAACATTAGAAGCTAACGTTAGCCTTTCAACTCTGGCGTTAGCTAGCTAGCTGGCACTCGGTAGCTTGCTAACTTTTAATGAGTAACTTGTTAACAGCCTAAAGAAGCAAGCCAAATATACACTCTAAAACAACCATTAAATAATTTTATTACACACAGCAACCTGTTAAAAAGGAATCTTACCTTAGCTAAACTGAACAGCTTGACTCCAGTGTCCCGCCAGTGAAACGATCTTGGCCAAGAACCAGCACTGACGCATGTGCACTTTGAACTGCAGACTTATCATTTTGGGGTAGATTTTATTATATTTGTTTAGGCTGCAAATGTTACTGTTATAAAATATGTAATGTAGGTAGAATTTACCCATTATTGTATATTTGCTTACTGACTAATATATTTGCAGTAAAATTTAAACAATTTACATGTGTTGTATTTACTACCCTCCAAAATCCGTTTTTACAGTGTAGAATTTCCTAGAAAGGAACTAATATGTAACTCTCAATTCATAGGAAGGTTCCAGGAAATGTAATTTAGTACTTTTAGTGCTAGTGTAATTATTGGTGGAGATAGTGCCTAATATACTTCCTGAGTTATTCATTTCTATTAATTGTCTTTTAGTCAGTACACAGCGGGTCTGAACATGAAAAAATGTAAAACAAAATAAAAAAAAATTGTTCGCAAGCATTAAAAACAAATGGAGGATAAAGTTTCCAGTCATTATTAAATATTTAAGATTTTATTAACTTTTTAGGAAATTACAGACCACCTACAACACAAAATCCTACAATTAGCATTATCATAATGCAACTTAATAGCATCTTATAGTAGACCCTTCCTGCCTGGTAAATACCCATATCTTTCATAACCCATGACCCATTTTGTGATTGAGGCTTTATTTTCAAAAAAGTGATTAACACTGTTATCACAAGCGTAAGTATTAGTATTGGAATAGTACTAGTGGGTATCAATTCAGCTCCACTTACAGTACACAGAACGTTTGTGTACCACTGAAATTCAGCAGAAATTGGGTTGTTAATGCAATCCAGATAGTGTAGAGTTTGCCTTTGTAGATTACAACTACTCTGTACAATGCACCTTATAAAGTGTGTAACTGCTCCAAAGTGGCTGAAAAGTGTCAGAAAAGGACACGAGTATGTAGTGCAATGAAGGTTCACTCGTGTGTGTATACTGTATGTGCATGTATGCCTACGTGCATAAGAGTATAGATTCAGTCTAAATTCTTTTCCTCTAGTTTTATTGTTTTGTACTCTGCCAGATAGATGTCCTGTTATTACACTTTTGCATAGGTACATCTAAGGTAAAATAATAGCCAGTCTTTTAGTGAGCAGACCTGGGAACAGCTATGCACTAGCAGGAGGAAAGGGTAATTAAATCAGGTGGATGGATGGGAATATTGCCTGACTGGATGACTCCTGTGCCCCAGGATGCCCTCAGTCCTGCTGAAAAAGGAGTCAGCGAAACTTCCAGTGATTTAAACCAACTGCCTTACACAGAGCCAATTTCAACCAACAGGCATCTGAGTTAGATAGAGACAAGAAGTACAAACAAATTACACCCTGTAGGGTTGTTACAGCGATGGCTGGTTAGTCAGTGGACAAACCGAGGCAGCTCATTGGTCAGTTGTCAAACTGGCGGCTTTTGCTGGGTGGCTGGTTCATTGGCGGACAAAGTAATGAGGTGGATGGAAGCTTTACAGGACTCAGTGGTCATTTGCTTACTGGTACATTAGTCAGACCAACTGACTGGTTCATTTTTCTGGCTTACTTCCAGTATGTTTTCTTGGGACAATCCATGACTTTCATTTCCCCACCACACCTGAGATTGCCTCTACAACGTCCACTTCTCATCCTCCTGATGTGCTTTGAACCACAACAGCAAAATGCAATGTTCCTCTCTGTCAGACGATGAGAGCCGGTTAGACATTAATCTTGGTGTGAAATAGCCTGAGGAAACTAATGTTCTATGACAGTGCTGAGTTGTTGAGGTATTAAAGCCTGGGGGACCTAAATCGGATTTGGCACGCCTCTTGAACATTCAATCTCACTCCATCTTTCGCCTGCTGTTTGGTGTTTCTTGAAGGATTTATGTCTATTTGCTGTTATAAACTCATACATTTTTCCAATGGTCACATGCTATGATCAGTCAAGAGCCTGTTCACTCAAGGTGTTGGTTATGACCTGAGAAAATCCACAAGCAGTAGCAACGATAAAACAAGACCTTTCCCTGGAGCCTTCAGAGCAGAACAGCAATGTGAAGCCAATAACCGGATAACCACTGTGTGACCTTCTCAAATGAAAAGGAATCACATTTCTTGTAAGTACAGATACAGCGCTGAATGTTATTATTTAGGCAATGCCTGTTGCAGGTACTGTGGTATTCTACATATTATATGACAATCCTTTCAAAAACATGATTCCAAAGTGTAGAAAATGTGCACTTTTAATCAATGATATCAGATAATAAATATATCGCAGGCTGCTGTCATGAACATATAGCTACGAAAATAAATGCACCGTAATTTGTATGTATTCCACATATTTATAACTACAAGCCCCAAAACACAAGGATTTCAAGCGGGGGAGCAGAATTAATTTTCTGGAAAAAGTTAAGTGGAAAACACAAAACTTTCACCCAAAAGGGCTGGTCTATTGTTCCACGACCAGGACGGAATCCGTATTGTTCCTCTTCAATCTAAGGTTCGACTATTGGCTGAACCCTTCCTTCTAGCACCTTGGAGTAGACTTTACCACGGAGGCTGAGAAGTGTGAGACACCTGTAATTGGCACACACCCTCTGGTCCCCCTTTTTGAACTGGGGAACCACCACCCCGGTCTGCCACTCCTTAGGCACTGTCCCAAACTATCACGCAATGTTGAAGAAGCATGTCAGCATCGTAATGAGATGATTAAATATGTCAAATGTTTGACCTTCTGTTAAATATATGACCTTATTAAATATGTCTAATATAATAAAAGGAAATCATAACAGAATGTGTATATTTATGTAAGTAATCAGCTGTTACCTGTATGCAAAACAGCATGTTAAGGGAAAAGGAATGAGCCAAAGTATCCATTTCTGTAGGATTTGTAAAAACAAAATGTTCTTTAATCTTCTGAGACAGACCCTCATTTTTCTTGAGACGAAGGCTTTGAAATATAAGGTCATGTTTTGGTTGATTAGCTTTGGTTTGGTTGATTAGTTTTCCGTAAAGACAAGGACAGCCTCACAACATCACGTCTGAATGAGAGCACCGTCTCTGCAGGAAGAGGGGACATTCAACGCCACTTGATAATAATCGCTATGACAGGACTAATCATGCTGCCATCTCCAATAACATAATCCCTGGCTCCCCGACAGCCCCATTCATGACAGGATGGAGTTGAAGGCATGTACACAGACAAACAGTAAACGCGCCCACGCCCGTCTGAGACCGTACTGATGACGATTTCTCAAACAGACACCAGTGTAAGCACGTCATGCACACTACACATGCATGCATACACATTGAATCCACGGTGACCTCACATATTGCCTGGGTTGATAATATTCACGCATGACCTTTTGAACACATTTGAATTTCAGATGAAATCTGATGTGAAATTCTGCCACGACAGAACTTTCCTCACTGTTTACAAAATCACTTCATTTTTTGTGGTGAAAGAATCAAAGCTTGCTTTACTGCAATCAAGGCATCCCAGTGTGAAATAATAAAATAGTGTGGAAACCAGTTTCAGTCCTTGAGATGCTCTCTTTCACTTCCCCTCGACACTTGGTTATACGTAGCACCATATGTCATGCGAATGCCCACTTGCTGAGCGAGGGGGCAGTGTCAGAGAAGAGCAGAGGTCTAAAAAATGAAACACACCTGCTGATAAGCGGGCTTAATAATTGAGAATAATAGTTGATTTTGAAATACTCACAACAGGGAGGAATACAGTATGGTAGATGACTCACTTACATATATAGGTCTTTAAACACAGAATAACAAAGGTTTGTAGGATGAAATGCAAAATTGCAAAATAATTATACAGTATATTACTTCATACTCCATTATGCGCTGTGCAGAAATAATGATGAAAGATTATATATACATGCCCTTTGAATGTACATAATTGTTCTCAGCTCTCGACCTGCCAAAGATTTTTGTCAAAGGTTTCCAAAGGATTTACCAAGAGGGAAAATGCCAAACAAAAACAAAATCAAAGACATTAAAAATCATTACACCTCCCTCACAGACATGGAGGACATTTATCATACCAAACAATTACTTGCGTACAAATTTCAAGTTCCTGTTATTGTGCATGCTAGCTCACTGCAATGGCATATTGGGACAGTTAAATTGGAACAGACCTGCAGCTGTTAATGTTATTTGTTACACCATTGCTTTTACTGCAATGACCAGTCAAAATTTCTGCTGTGACATCTGAATCCACAGCCAAATGACACACACACTGTGCTGACGCAGCACCTTATGGCTGAACGATGAGTCTATACATTACAGCAATCACTTGGTGGTAAATTGTAGTTCTAGGAGCTAACAAGTGATTGATGGGAAAAAAGCTCCAGCCTCAAACTGATTTGAATTGTCAAATCCAGCCACCATGTCTGTCTCGACCTTACAAAGTATTGTTTAGGTTGATATCCTCATAATTCATTTTTATCTGTTTGTAATTTGTACTATTCGTCGTTAAGAGTATAGATTTAAAGCTGTGTCATGTTTCAACTTGAGAATGGAATATATGTATTTGAAGAAAAGACACTTTAATGCAGATGATACTTTATTCTGATGCAACAAAAAAAAGGCATTCAGTGAGATTTAGAATTATATTTTATAACATAGAAAATGCATGAATTAACAGTAACATTTTATGTATTGTGTTACAGTGTTGTCCATAAAGTAGGAATTATCCTCTGTACATTAGAATACAAGAAATGCCATTTTAAGACTTGACTACAAGTTAAGTCATGATTGAATCACAAGTCATGTAAATAAGCAAATGACAGAAAACAGTTAAATGGTGGCATGGGTACAGATCATGGACAGCATCTTATACATTTTATTTAAACTTACCTTCAAGAGTGTATTATGTATGGTGCACCAAGTGCCTGCTGCAAAAAGGTTATATATATATATATATATATACATATATATGACACAATATATGATATATATTTCAAACAGATGTAAACAAAAGCAGAAATTCAGCATTCTCACCAGTTGATGATCCATGGAATAAAATAAAAGCATTGTTCTAGGACTAATTAGCTCCTAGTGTTATTTGTATTCTAAGGAAGAATGTAATTTGTACTAAAAAAGCCCAGCGTAGCTGCTTAGCAACTTTTTGTAGTTTCAAACAGTATGATTTCACTTTTAACGTTAAAAGAGAAATAGCTTTTAGTTGAGGACTAACCAAAATGTTTGGCAAATGTAACACTATTACTTATCATAAAAAAGGTGACACTTGACACATCAAAATTAGTTTTGTGTACATGATGTGTTTTGCAAAAAGAAACGTACATTTTGTTGCACAATAAACACTGCATTTAATACAGCATGTGACACTCGATGCCCCATTTCTGCAAAACTCAGCTGCAGTTTTTGTAATATTTCAATCTTAGACAATTTGGCCACATGTTTTTACACGTTTTTTCCTGTTGTGTTAGCTGGGGGTGTGAAAGACTAAAAATAATAGTCTATCGTACAATCTTTCAAAATTGATTGAAAGCAGAGATGCAAAATACACACTGCCTGTATGTACAACGTGACATCCTCATACATACGTTTTCAGTCAGAACAAACAATCAAAAAACATGAAACAGTCTATAAAGTTAAATTCTGCATACATTTTCCATTTTCAAATTCACAAGGTTTTTACGCACGTTGTTTTCTGATTAATATACATCACTTCAGTTAACAACTAAGATTCAATATGACAAAAGTTATATTTAGAAGCACAATAACTTGCTCGTCCACTATGATCATCAGAAATAATTTTCAGCAACAGAGAAGTTATAGTATTTTACACGAGAGATAAATACAATCATGTTCATCTTTACAGATCGTTAAAAATAAAACACATCATTTTGAGTAGAGCTACTGTAAAGGCAACTGGCAAGTTTAGCATACAGCACAACATGTAAGCACATGCAATTTTAAAGATTACAATATATGTACAATCCTGCTTGACTCACTTGTTAACTTCTTCAGAACCCATACCTGGTGTAATGGCTGTTAAGCTGTAGTTAATCATTCACGGGTAGTACCATGTGTTCACACTGTATGTTGCAATAACACGATATGTGTGCTGTGCAAATGGGCGTTGTGTATACTGGTTTAGATGATCCAAGTTTAGTACAAGGATCCAGTGTGAGTAACACAGTGGGTTTCCCTTATGTACATTCAGAAGTGTGTCAAATTCAGTAGAGAGAACATACAGTGCTCTACTGTATGTCTATTTAATGATGAATCCAGCTATGGGTAGAAAACATCTTTACAGAGACAACAAAAACAGAAAAATAAAAGGAAATAATGAAGACAGAGGGGGCAGGGAATTACAACAAAGGGTCAGGTGGGTTGAGAGGGGAGTCTTCCTGAAGTGACCAAAGCCAGCATGGTGCTGTGCAGATCAATCAATGAAAAACAATGTTAATAGGGTGAAATCCACATAGAAGCTGGATAAGAAGCACATTTGGTGCTGTAAATAACTTTTCTGTCACCTGCTGTCCAGTGATGTCTTCATGTGGTGAGGGAGCCACGGAGCCTTTGAGCATTAGATAAAAAAAAGTCCAAAATCAGATTAGATCTTTTATTGTCCAGTACCCCCGATAAATCCACATTTCCAGACTTCTCACACATGCAAACACTTAAAAAAGAAAACATCAGGGGCAACTGTAACAGATTGGAGGGAAGTCACATGAACTCTGCAAACAAGAAAATTAAAAGTTTTTATTTTTTATTTTTTTACAACCTAGAGAATTAGCGATATGAGGGTTAGGAGAAGAGGCATAGATCAATGAGGCAGCTTTGTCTGCAGCATACAGAACAAAACATCATATAAGTGCCTTTTTGTGAGTGGCTTTTATAGATCTGTCTATATATATATATATATATAATATATATATATATATATATATATATATATATATATATATACAGACTGAATATGTCCAGTAAACACAGATATACATACAGATATATATATGTATATATATATATATATATATATATATATATATACACATACAGATATATTATATATATAAGGTAACAATATATACATATATATATATATATATATATATATATATATATATATATATATATATATATACATAGACATATTCAGTCTGTATAGTATATATTATAGTAATAATAGCAATAATGAAAACTAAAAGCTGTAATAGCATTAATGCACAAAAAGTGCAACAGCTTCTTCGGTTAAGAGGAGAATTGTAATGATGCTCTGTTTTCTGTTTTAATCTATCTTAAAACATCTGTATCGGTTTCAGAGTAAAAGCCTTGCACAGCCATGCAGTTAGTAACACTGCTTGGCAGGTGAATGGCCTGACCTGATGCAGAGCTGCAGTTAAGTAAGCTGCAGCACATTGCCTAAATGGTCTGTGCTATCAGTGCTCACTCATGTCCTAGATTGTCAGATGTACGTGTCACTTTGTGTTTGCGTGGTCAGAGCCCTGTGGTGACCTGCGTGACCTCTGAGTTGAGATCGTCGTTGGCAACGCCCCCACAAGAGCGAGAGTCTGACGACCCCTCCAAGGCTAGTCATACCTGCAGAGAGGAGGGAAAAGAAGAGAAAGTATGTTCATGTTATGTACAGTATATTTATATTAACCTTTTTTACATGACTGTTAACAGCCATATACCTAAAATGATGATTAATGCACTCTTATGTCTACAGTAAATTTGAAGCTTCAGTCTTCAGCTTAGCATAAAGACTGGAAACTGAGGGAAACAACTTGCTTTGCTCTGTCCCAAGGTTAAAAAACAAACAATTTGTGGTTTTATGGGAGGTTATGTGCCGGACTATTTCTTGGCCAGGCAAAGGGACTTCTGTGCAGTCTTCGCTGGTTATCTGGCAACTTTGTGGTGACAACAAGTCTTATGCTAAGCTCAGCTTACCGGCTGCTGGCTGTGACATCATATTTACTGTACAGACACGAGAGTTGTATCGATCTTTTCATTTAACTCTGGGAAGAAAGCAAATAAGCGCATTTCCAAAAATGTTGAACTAGTCATTCCTAGATGCAATGAACTGGTATGTATACACACATACAACGTCTACCTGTTGATTGGACCTTTCTCCTGTGTTTGCAATGTTGTGTTCGCGCTGTGGGAGCTTGCGGCTTGTGACTCCGGATCGGGACGAGTTCTGCATCTCCAACACTGAGGGACTCGGGGTGCAAAACTCACGGAAACAACGCTTGAAGTTCTCATCGAGGTAGCCATAAAGAACCGGGTTCAGACTACTGCAGGGGATGAAAACAAGGTTACAGTTTAACACAAGAAAATCAGCTTCCCCCTAAACTCACCAACATCAATTTTACCTTTTATATACAGTATAACATGGGTTAACTACAGGTCAACTTAAGTCATTGCATAAAACCATGTACCAACAAATGTGCGTTATCAAAACGTCAATGCAATTTGCTCTTATCTGTAAAACACAATTTTTCCTATAATGAGCATCCTTTTATCTACACTTACTGTAACCAAGCTTTAATGATTAATCTCCACTTATTATACCGGAATTGTTAGGACTAACAGTTTCAATATTACAGTGAAAATATTTGTCTAATGCGTACCTGTTGGTGTAGCCCAGGGCAATGCAGAAGTGCCAGGTGATAGTCTGCAGCGTGGAGTTGGGGATTTTGATCAGAGCTGTGATGATGACAAAGATGTGGATGGGTGTCCAGCATACGATGAAGACGGCAACCACCACCAGGACCATGCGGGTGATCCGACGCAGGTTTCTGTCCTTCTCCTGTGTGTGTGTGTGTGTGTGTGTGTGTGTGTGTGTGTGTGTGTGTGTGTGTGTGTGTGTGTGTGTGTGTGTGTGTGTGTGTGTGTGTGTGTGTGTGAGTGTGAGTGTGAGTGTGTGTGTGTGTGTGTGTGTGTGTGTGTGGGAAAGAGGGTTGATGTTTGGGGGTAATAGGGAGTACAAGATGAGTGATGGACAAAAGACAAAGTGCAAAGAGGAAGGCATGAGAAAAGGTGAAGTATGAAAGATAATAATGATAGAGAAGGATGATGGCGGATGAGAGAAAGGATTGGGAGAAGATGGTTAGAGGGCAATGAGAGGAGAGGTAAAAGGGAGAGGATCAAAAGGCAGAGAGAAAAGCAAGATGGAAAGGAAGAAAAGTGGTTAAGAAAAAGTGCAGTGGTGGCTGAAGTTTTAGTAGGAGCATAGTGTATCTACCACCACCTTTATTCCATTTTTATCTACTGTAAATACATCCTCATTAGAATGTGCACATGATTTGCAGCCAGCGTTTGGTAAATATTTTCAAAATTACTGTTTTGGGTCATTTTGTCTTCTACTGCAATTCATTCAAACTGAGCCCCAACCTCAGGCTTAAGTAGATTTTCCCTTATTGCTTTTTTCTTGAGAGCAATGAGTGCACCATATTTGCATGCAAGCTCTGGGCAGCCTTGCATTTTGCTTCATTATTCTTAATGATAATATCAATTAGTTATTGTGTACACAGTGTAGGTCATGTAGTTAGTAGACCCAAGGTCAGGTATTTTCATTTCCATTTAATTAAAAGCCTTTGGCACAAAATATACAAAATATAATTTTTAAGTTTGGCCCATGTTTGTAGAAGAAAAACAGATTTTTCTCAACCTGGGAGCCCGACAGCATGCGCACACTCTTCAGCCGGAGGATCATGAGGCCGTAGCAGACGGTGATGATGAGGACGGGCATGATGAAGGCAAAGATGAACACGCAGATCTTCAGCAGGGTTTCCCAGTACCAGGAGGGGATGGGGAATATCAGCTTGCAGTCAACAATACTGGAGGCTGTGCAGGGTGAGGAGACACACATGCACACATGCTGTATGTTCACAAGTAAATAGAGACACAAACATTCATTACTTCCACACAAGCAATTTCACAAGAAGTTATTTGTATCAACTCTATTTTCACTTGGTAGTTCTTTTAAACATCTGTGCTTTATTCCTCTGACATGTGTTTGCTTAATCTGGTTTGTACGCATATATATATATATATATATATATATATATATATATATATATATATATATATATATACACATGTTAGTAGTCTGTGCATTATTTCCATGATTAAGTGATCAATTGTTTAGTCTATTAGAAAAAACAACCAAGGTAAAAATTTAATTTGCTTGTCTTTTGCTGCTCCACCAATTCCTGAGGGAAATATCTGGCTTTTTAGTTTCTCTTTAGCTAACTTTATCTGCCTGCTTTGCTTAGGTAGTACACAGCTGTTTTGTTAACTGGAAACAGCTAGCTGCTGTGGATGTAAACAAACAGTTTTTGCAACGTTTCTTCTGTATGTAGCGCTTTGTTTCGTCTGTCTATCTTCAGAGGTTAATGTAGTGTGAATTCTCCTCTCTGTTCTTCCAGTCATTTGAATGGAAACTACATTTGACTCTGACCATTTGTTGCGTTTAATTCCCCATCTCTCTCCGCTCATTTTCTGTCATCTTTCAACTGTCCAAAACTCTAATAAAGGCATAGAAATGCCCCTAAAAATATTTTGTGGCACTAAAGCAATAAACATATTTTAGCACCATGCAGAGTTACAACTTCACCGAGTCAGTAAATCTCTCATTAGCCTCTCTCCTCCAAAAAGAGCGCGATCACACTCAATTTCAATGGCAGTTGTCTCTCCATTACATTTGCACTTACACAGAGACGCCGTCAGAGAAGCCTGGCTTTGGTGGCCTCTTTAACGCAGACAGTTATATTAGTCACCAACAGGCATATAGCATTCAGTCTTTTGTGCACTTACACAGAAAAACCTAAGCAACTCATCTGGGTTGTCTCCTTTTAGAGTTTGCTGGAATACATCATTGCTCTTTAAGGCTGGAATGCAGAGAATAAACGGAAAGTGTTTTCTTCCTGTTTAGTCCTTGTATTTGTTTGTGAGACCTTGTAGAATTCATCATCTACCAAGGAATAAAAAAGAAATGAGCTCTGTTGTGCATGGTTGCTACTTGAGGGTTGGAGGCTACTTTTTTTTAGCTTATAATTGTTTCCAGGAGACCTGGTTCTATCCTGTTATTGTTGTTGTCATAAAGGATATACAGTGTGTATTATTATGCATCACATACTGAATGTTCAGAGGTCTTTTATGTAGTCCAAACACAATTCTTCCTGCAGTGTAGGTATAACAGTGCTTGAGTGTGCACATGCTTACGAGAGAGGACGGTGGAGGCCATGAACATTACAGGCAGCCCGATGGCCGAGGAGAGAATCCAGTTGCAGACGTTGACAATCTTGGCGTTACGCGGTGTCCTGAAGTCCAGCGCTTTGACTGGGTGGCACACAGCGACGTAGCGATCGATGCTCATGGTGGTGAGCGTAAAGATAGAGGTGAACATGTTGTAGTAGTCAATGGACATCACCATCTTGCACAGTATGTCTCCAAACGGCCAGGTCCCCATCAGGTAGTTGACGCTCTGGAATGGTAGCGTGCTGGTGACCAAGGCGTCGGCCATAGCGAGGTTGAAGATGTAGATGTTGGTGGCGGTCTTCATTTTAGTGTATCTGTACAGAAAACATGTATTTTCCTTATGAAACAACAGGCCCCTAGGGCACAGACATGTAAAACGCCTCCCACTGCTCCTACAGTACATGAGAGCCAGACCCACAGACTAACTACAAATGACATGACTAGTAGTTTTGAGTGTATTTTTGTACTCGCTTTCAGTCGAGTGTGTCAAGTAAAATGTTTAAGTTACTTAATGTTGTCTCTGACACTAGAACAGCATTCACAATAATTTGGAAATCATCCAGAAAGTAGCAATAAAGATGTGTCCTTTAAAGACATGCATAAAGAAGACGGCACTACAAGGACACACAGAGTGCCAAGAAATTATTTAAATGTGTTGAGTTTTTTTTTCGGCACAGAAAGAGCCTGAGTTCAAGGATTGTACTCCTGCATTTTGAGCACCATTTGCAGAATTTGTATGCACAGCCGGAATTCTCGCCCCGTTATTAAAAGGTCCGTTGCACTCAGGTGCCTCATGAGCATGTTCAGAGTATCCTGTGATGTTTTGTGAATAATTCAGCTACCCCAGCTCATTTTGTAATAGCAAACTTCTGGTTTAATCAGTTCTAATGACTCAGTTTAAAAATAAGCTGTCCACAGTAGTAAAGCCCTATTTAACGTTTTTAAAATATATCACAAATAAATGACTTAGGCTGTTTATAGAGGCTTTTGTGCAAAAAACATTTATTTGCACAAATGTTTGCTAAAACAGACAACGATTTCCAAATGACTCCAAAAAAATGTAGTTTAGATACAGAGATAAAACGGTTAAGTTCACTTTTCAACATTGACTGATAGGACAAATAAGTCTCTCCTCAAGTAAACCTGCTTCTCAATCTGTAGTAGCTTTTACTATCTGAATGAAGAGTGAATAGATTTCAAGGACAGTCCCTTTTATACATCACAAACATCCTTTCAATCATTATTGTTGAAACTGGGAAAAGAAGAGAGGTAGTTCAAAGAGTGCGAGAATAGTGGGGTGTTTATAAAAAAACAGGAAAAGGTTTATGGATCCATTAGCACAGAGGATGGAACCCAGACGATTGAAATAGCTCGACTGTTTAGAGCTCTTGTCAGCCAAGACATATACTATGTTTAGTGCTTGCTGTCCACATCGTAATGAGGCGAAGGTGAAGCTGGATCACGTCAAAGACATCTAAAAGGATCTATCTTGTACATCATAACCTTTGTAGACCAAAGAACCAAAGAAAGTATGTAAGAAGCAACTATTATAATCCAGTTATTATTTTGAGGATGAACACACATTTCTAGGTGACATACATGACATCATGAGAAAAATGTAGTGAAAATGTACTAAAGCTTAGCCAGAGCCTGCAGTTCGACATCACATCTGAAGGTTTGATGTCTGAGTGAAGTATGACATTTTAATCAAGCTGCTTTTGTTTTATATCATGTTAAATGTGCAAAGGTTTCTTACCGTTAGGTCCGCCAATGAGATCAATATGTCTGCAAGCTATGATAGAGCTCCACAGGGAGCTAATCAACCAACAATAAAGCTTTAATGAAGCTATCCAGAAAGTAGAAGATTATAATATATATAATTATACTTTCCCTTATTCATTTTGCACTAAAGATCTAAATGTTTTTCCATATCGGTGACCGATGAGAAGATTGACTCTCCTATCTGATGACTATGAAGCTATCAAGCAGCTTGTTAGCTTATCTTAGCTTAGCATAAACACTGGAAATGGGGAAGCAGCCTGACTTTTTTTTAATCCACTTAAGCACCTCTAAAGCTCACTAATTAACACGTTATAGTTTGTTAGTCCAACACATAACTCCTTATCAGACAGGTATTCATTTAATTTAATTTCCAAGGCACTGTTGCTGCACTATTCCATGAACAGACAATTTAGACACATCCCTGCCGTAATGTTATTGAATTAATCTGGATACACAAAGTGACAATGATACATTACACCCTCTGGCCTTCATTTTATTAAACCCCAACTGTTATTGAGTGAAGAGGTAATTTACCTATTTTGTTGCAGCACTCTCCTCAATAATCCCAAATCCTCTTAAGAACCAGAGATGACAGTGAGTTCATTAAATTCTGATAAACTTTAACACTGACAGCTTAGTGCGTTTGTTGTTTCAAGCTTTATTTGAACGGGGACTGACATGCCTCAAGATGCAGTAAAAGCTGTCACCCTAAACTAAGTAGTGTGCTGGAGCTGTTGGTAATTTCCAACATCCCATTATTGACTTTGAGACTGTTGTTAACATGGCTGCAGATGATATGGGTTTCTCCTGTGGGTTGTACTAAGTCTGAGGCTTACGCATGTCCAGCATGCTGTGTGGAGGCTAATGGCCTCATCTCGTCTAAATTAACTGAATGAGTTGTTTTATTAATGAGTTTTCAGCTTTAATTTATTCTTCGCCCTTGAGGTTTTGTCACACTAATGACAATATACACTGCTCAAAAAAATAAAGGGAACACTTAAACAGCACAATGTAACTCCAAGTCAATCACACTTCTGTGAAATCAAACTGTCCACTTAGGAAGCAACACTGATTGACAATAAATTTCACATGCTGTTGTGCAAATGGAATAGACAACAGGTGGAAATTATAGGCAATTAGCAAGACACCCCCAATAAAGGAGTGGTTCTGCAGGTGGTGACCACAGACCACTTCTCAGTTCCTATGCTTCCTGGCTGATGTTTTGGTCACTTTTGAATGCTGGCGGTGCTTTCGCTATAGTGGTAGCATGAGACGGAGTCTACAACCCACACAAGTGGCTCAGGTAGTGCAGGTCATCCAGGATTTTACATCAATGCGAGCTGTGTGCTGTGTCTGTCAGCGTAGTGTCCAGAGCATGGAGGCGCTACCTGGAGACAGGCCAGTACATCAGGAGATGTGGAGGACGCCGTAGGAGGGCTACAACCCAGCAGCAGGACCGCTACCTCCGCCTTTGTGCAAGGAGTTTGCAGGAGGAGCACTGCCAGAGCCCTGCAAAATGACCTCCAGCAGGCCACAAATGTGCGTGTGTCTGCTCAAACGGTCAGAAACAGACTCCGCAGGTGGGGGTTGTGCTTACAGCCCAACACCGTGCAGGACGTTTGGCATTGTGCTCTTCACAGATGAAAGCATGTTCACACTGAGCACATGTGCTAGAGCTGCTAGATTATGGAAAAAATAATAATCACGACTATTTTGGTCAATATTGAAATCACGATTATTTAACACGATTACTTATTAACATTTGGATATAATGGATAGTGTCCAGGGTATAATCTGCTAGTGTCCTTTATCTCACAGAAGGAGTCTTTGGATAAGAATAAAATCTGTTTTACTACTGTGAGTCGGTTCAGCTTTACAGATATCACACATAACGTTACACAGCTAATGAACCGTTCCACAGACATAACACAATGTGCATCTCACATCACATGTTCACTCACTATGACCACTACTACTGTCATTACGAACCATTGTGCCAAAATATCAACAATAATGTCGCCGTCAGTGGGCTTATTTGCTAGCTAACCTTAGGAAAAATCCAGCACATAGACGGTACCTTAGAGTAACGTTACGTGAAACAGGTGATTTAACGTCCCTGCTCATTTACATACAGTTTAACAACAAAACTAAATGCTGAGGGAACATTACTATATTTTTTCATGTTGTTTATTAGCAGTATGCCTATAAACCCCCACTAAGCTGGAAAAAGTTTTAAACAGTAAGTGAATACAGCGTGTCGGGGGAATACAACTTATACTACAGCGGGGGGCAAAGGCAGAGGGACTGCAGGGTTAGCTAACGTTAGCTGTTCCCAGACAACTGAGTTGGTTTTGCATTTTTTTGCTCACCAAACGCTGCTGCCATCTTTACTCGCACTGAGTTTTTAAATTCCAGCGGATGATATGCACACGACTTGTCTCCCTGATTGGCTTCGGGAGGGGCGGATGTGCGGATGTGCGCATGCGCGTGTCATTCAGAACACAAGACAAAATAAGAGTGTTCTTGTTAAACAGAACATGGCAAAATAATTGTTTTTTTCTCGATTATACTATTTTGGTGATCGTTGGGAGCCAAAATTGAAATCGAAATTGAAATCGAAATTCAATTAATTGCACAGCCCTACGTTCTGCTGCCTGCAACATCCTCCAGCATGACTGGTTTGGCGGTGGGTCAGTTATGGTGTGGGGTGGCATTTCTTTGGGCGGCCGCACAGCCCTCCATGTGCTCGCCAGAGGTAGCCTGACTGCCATTAGGTACCGAGATGAGATCCTCAGACCCCTTGTGAGACCATATGCTGGTGCGGTTGGCCCTGGGTTCCTCCTAATGCAAGACAATGCTAGACCTCATGTGGCTGGAGTTCCTGCATTGATGCTATGGACTGGCCTGCCCGTTCCCCAGACCTGAATCCAATTGAGCACATCTGGGACATCATGTCTTGCTCCATCCAGCACCACAGACTGTCCAGGAGTTGGCGGATGCTTTAGTCCAGGTCTGGGAGGAGATCCCTCAGGAGACCATCCGCCACCTTATCAGGAGCATGCCCAGGCATTGTAGGGAGGTCATACAGGCACGTGGAGGCCACACACACTACTGAGCCTCATTTTGACTTGTTTTAAGGACATTACATCAAAGTTGGATCAGCACGATCAGTGTGACTCCAAATCCAGACCTCCATGGGTTGATAAATTTGATTTCCATTGATCATTTTTGTGTGATTTTGTTGTCAGCACATTCAACTATGTAAAGAAAAACATATTTAATAAGATTATTTCATTCATTCAGATCTGGGGTGTGTTATTTTAGTGTTCCCTTCATTTTTTTGAGCAGTGTATAATATCAAATCAGAACAAGAGTTATCTCGAGACACTTTACAGACAGAGTAGTTCTAGACCACACTCTATAATTTCCAAAGCCCCAACATTTCAGTTAAAACATATTTGCTGTTTCAAGTTAGCAGTATATAAAAGTAATTTCTTAGAAGCAGGTAATGGAAAAGCTTTACCCACTAGGGCTGCACGATATAAGGAAAATATGCGATATGCGATAAAATTGTTGAATATTGTGATAAGGATATTACTTGCGATAAATAAACAGATATTAAAGTGTACTCAGTTCTGCATTTCTGCTGCCTTCAATATTCTACTAAAATACAACAAATTACTTGTTGAATGAAACAAAATGACATTCTTTTATTGAACAAATTGAACATTTATTTGAATATAAAAGGCAACACTAAAATAGTGACAGTTACATTATAAAGTGCAGTGTTCCACTGATATTTTCTTTCAACTAACATAAAAGTGTCTTTCGCGATATGTTGCAGCCTTTCGCGATATGTCACAGCCTTTCGCGGTATGTATATTGCGTCAATTGATATTGCAATTACGATTAAAAAAAACAATATATTGTGCAGCCCTACTACCCATCAAATTCAAAACACTTTTATGAATTTATAATGACAATTGTGTTATATTAATCGGCATCATAGAGTTACAAAATATTACCCATTCATTTTCATGCCAGCAGTAATCATTTTATCAGTATCATTCATAAAGAGGATACATATCTCCGGCGGATGGTTTATCATTTTGGAAGATAAGAAAATTGAAGCTCTGTTCATTCCACATAAACAGAAGACAAGAACATTGTCCCATTATATTCCAGTAAACAGACCACAGATAAAAATGGTTACAGTAAATATTCAGCCTATTTTTGAGAGGAAGAGAAAGTGACCGTAAAGCCATAGAGAGATCAGACAGAAGTTACCATCTGCAAAGAGTAAATCTTCATTACGCTGTTTCCGTGGGTAAACAACACTTGACAACAGAAATTGCTCAATCTGCCTCTTAACTACCTTGACTTGGTGTTTTCCTGGACTAGTGAAGCATAGAAGCTGCAGAAAGATGTGCAGTAATGAACCTTAAAATCATCCAAATCAGTCTTTTCAGTGAAATCATGTTTAATTCATAGGCTTCCATCAACCCATTAGCTGTGGTTCCCACCTGGGGGAATGAGATGCCTTCTTATTTCTCCTGTTTCTCATCCATCTTTATTTAATCTTAAATGAGAAAAAAAGAACAGATTTGATAGTGATGGTAAATTATCCCTGAGGTGATTCTGAAGAGAAATTCTGAGGAGGGTATTACGATCTCATCACATGTGCTCCCAGACAAAAGAGAGAGACATTTCAGCCTACTCTCACAGGCTGTTGTCTCTAGCATGCATTATTCAAACATCCAAATCATTTGACACATATGCAGATGCACAACACAACTGTGTCAGTAAAACAGTGTTACTCTCCTCATTTGAATACATTTACATAACATTAGGCAGTTGAGAATTGGTTGTTTTAGTGTAAACCAATTCAACAAAGATTAATGTTGCCATTATGGCAAAATTGTAATTGGTTTACCCCTGCTCTGACTGAAGACCCCAAATAATATATAATAATATAAAATCTTCTATACGCTGGATGAGAAATTATTGAAATTAAAATTACAATAACCTCTAGCTTGGCGCCCTAATGAGCCTCATCTGTTGCTGAGACTGTAGTCTATATCCTTGAAGTTCCACTTCCTCTGTTGCTCTGTTGCCACCAGAAAATCTGCCGGATTTCACTCATTTAGGCCAGATAGCCATTGCCTTGGGCTTCCTTTGAGTTGGCATTTTAAACTCTGTTTGATTTATGAGGACTATGGTTAACCTTTTCTCAGATCTCTGCAGGGTATATCCAGACTGCTAGCTAGACTATCTGTCCAATCTGAGTTTTCTGTTGCATGACTAAAACAACTTTTAAAGGAACATGCCGACTTATTGGGACTTTAGCTTATTCACCGTATCCCCCAGAGTTAGATAAGTCCATACATACCCTTCTCATCTCGGTGTGTCTCGTAACTCTGTCTGGAGATCCTGGAGGTAACCGGCTCCAACTAGCCTACTGCTCCCAATAAGTGACAAAATAACGCCAACATTTTCCTATTTACATGTTGTGATTTATATAGTCACAGCGTGTACAAATAACAAGGTCACATGAGACACAGCCATCTTCTAACCGTATACAAAATGGGAACTATATTCGCAGAAGGCGAAGCACTGCTACTTGGGGCGGAGTGATTAGCGTAACACCTGAAAAGCAACATTGTTACTCTCTACTCCTCACCACAGGGCTTCTCGTGTGCTGTGAGCAAATCACTCCGCCCAAGTAGCAGAAGTTGCAGTGCTTCGCCTACTGAGAATATAGTTCCCAGTTTGTATACGGTTAGAAGATGGCTGTGTCTCATGTGACCTTGTTATTTGTACATGCTGTGACTAGGCTGGGCTAGGCTACCGGTGAGCGCGCCAGACAGAGCTACGACACGCACGAAGATGAGAAGGGTATGTATGGACTTATCTAACTCTGGGGGATATGCTGAATAAGACAAAGTCCCAATAAGTCGGCGTGTTCCTTTAAACGTCCACATGTTCCACCAAAACAAGTTCCTTTCGAACCTATTTAGCAGAGGCACCGAGGCTTTTCTCCGGTGCTTAGCACCTCTCAAGACAATTGTGATTGGTTTAAACAAATGCCAATGAACCAGAGCACGTTTTTCACCCATTCCCGAATGCTATGTGGAGTAGCAACATGTTTACCATGTTTTGTTTAGCCCATTACCATGCTAATATTTGTGAATTAACAATAAAAACAAAACACATTGCTTTTCTCCCTTTTCTAGAGGTCCCGTTCCCCAACATTGTCAATGTTCTTAATGCCTGTTTAATTATTAATTTCAGACCAATGTTATTGATAAATCCTCAATAAGTTTATATAAATCACAAAAGCTTGTTTAATTTGTTAGTTTTATGGGATAAGGATCTGTTGAAAGGGGTCAGCCCAATTGTGTGTATGTGTGTGATCTTGTCTTTTTTCTTGTTGTTCTGCCTAGGATGTTGGGGTATCAGCTGCTCAAACAGGGATAGTGAAAACAGGATTGCATCATGTCCTCTCAGCAAGGAGAGGCTGGGCCCCGTCTAGAAGTAGGATGATAGGTTAAATAGCTCTGCAGTAAATGACATCAATTCTATTACATTTAGGGCTCTATGTGGGCCCATACATTATGACGTCAGCAGGTATTTAAAAATCTCATCATAACATTTTGTTACTTATTTTGCTTGATTTTGATGCTTGCTCTCAGTTTAGCTTACCCTACATGGGCAGGTTGTAGGTTCCAGTTAGGTGAGGCTGAGAAGGTAAAATGCCATTCACTGGAGTAGGGGGAGAAGAGGTAGCAGCTTGCTGTGAGGCTGCAGCTTTCAGCTTAATTTAGTTATGGTGAATTTCCTGGGGTCCATTTTTTGCCTCTGTTTCAGTAATCTTAATAAATGCCACCTTTTATTATATTTATTTTGAATATATAACATATTTCTCACAATTTAAATAATTTAAGTAAACAGACCCTTTAACACTATTCACATACATGTTTAAGACACTAAAACTCTCCACTGGCGCTGTGTGTGTCATTTGGATGAAACAGGAGTGAAAATACATTCTGCCCACACAGAATGTCCACAGTTCATGAATTTGGGATGCCACAAGGAGCAGTTCAAATGTGCCTGAATGTTAATTAATTTATTGTTAAGAAATTGATGATTGTCTGTTTTCACGTGTGAGGATCGTGCTTTACCATGGCAACAACAGTGACCAGGCAGAGTGATTCAGTATGACGAGCTCCTCTACTCAAATGTCTTAGCTTATTTATTTATTTATTGTTACTATTTTTATATTGTTTTCATGATTGATATTGTGAATTGATGAATGAAAAAGTCGGATAAAGGAAATCTTGAAACGTGATAATAATAACATACAGTATAACATAAGATCATAATGACGCTAAAATGAATTTTTGTTGTAACATTCCTTGGATTAAATGTTTCTCTGTTAATAAAAAGCTCAGATTTAGAGGCAGCTGCAACAAGAGAAACCTTTTCCATTTTTTCAACCTTTTTATTTTAAAATGTACATGGCATGTTTGTGAAGGTTTGCTCGAACATTTGGATGTTCTTCACTCCCAGTAGCTGATGCTGTCTAATGGGTTCAACATCAGCCACTGAATATTACCTCCACTCTTGTATAATTCAGGTACCACAGCCCCTAAAGGAGAATGATAAATCTTTATAGAAACCTAATTTGGTTTTAGTTAGCTTCAGTTAATAGCACAGTAGTAAAACATAAAAGAGCTGAGACTATCAATTTGTGTGAAGTGAGGTAGAAAAAACACAAAGGTTTATAAAAAATAAAACTGGATTAGGATTTATTATATTTTACAGCTAATGACCTGCTCATTGTCAGTTGGTTTTAAATAAACATTTCCTGTGAGTTTGTGTTGCCTGGCACACTGTTTAAAGTGTCAGATTGAAAATATTGCTAACAGATATTAAGAGACTAATAACGCAGTTGGACATTTAAAGCTTCCCCATAAACACCAGTGTTAGCTTTGGGTATCTATATTTGGAACACGCCTGTAGTGAATCAACAATCTTGTCATCATGTTTCAACAAATGTCAAGCTGAACCCCACACATTTGCGGGTCAACAGTTTGGAACTGAAGCTGATATATTTTCATGGCTTTTCTTACACAGCAAGATAAACATAATTTGTCACTAGTATGCGATGCTGGCTGGTGGATGTGTAGCCCTGTATGATTCATGGGCTGCTGCTGCTGGGTGCGGATAAACCATTAAGGCCTGGTTGCAGAAACAGAGGCTGCTCATGTGAACACACATCTGTATGCCTCTGGCTCCGACCAATAACACTGTCCATGCACACTGTGCGGAGCATGATGGATTGGGTTGCGCAGAGAGCAACTGAGTGCATGTCTGACTGCCAGGCTGATTCTGAGATTTGTGCTTTTACTGCATGTATGTAATATTCATGTAGGCGTGTGTGATATGAGTACATTTCTCAATCACAGTATATGGAATTGTATAGCATGATATCGATATTTATATATACTGTACAATATCAGGATATCATCACATTGATGATCATGTAAAATCCAGTATTGCCATGAACAATTTCGGCTCATTTATTTGCAAAATAACCCACAATGCCCTCAAGCACCCAGAGATATTACAAAGAGATAGTCAATGTGATGTAAACATTATGGCAAAATATCAAGATTGTTAGCAACTTAATATTGTCTTCATGTTATTATTGCCATATACCTCACCCATAATTATGTGTAATTATAATACAAACATTAGGGGTAGTAGTAATAGCCGATAACGACCTAAGAGTCTACAGCCAGTCTAGGGCTTTGACTCCGAACTTCGTTATTCGAATATCATTCGAATATTTAAAAAAATAGTGATATTCAAACGAATATTAGGCATCCCTTAATATTCAAACCTGTTATGGGCATTATTTTTTGTAAATGTGTTTGCTTGTAAACGTTGTTTTCAGTTCAGATTCCGAGGCTTTTTCACGCATTTCAAAATGTAACCTCACGTAGCGGCGATGCACGTCTCTCGGCTGTGGCTTGGTAGCGTTGCATTCCCCCCTAATTCTCAAAGAAGGCTGGCTCGTCCAGGGCCAGGCCAGCTCAGCGGCGTCTTTCTCCCGTTGTGTGCCGCTGTGTCTCCTACCTACAACGGCCCCCCCACCTTGTTCCTTCTCCTCTTTCTACCTGCCTGCGCGCAGTGCTGCTGCACATGAGGAGAGAGCACAGAGGGGAGGGTGGGGCTGCTCCTCAGTCACAACAGAAGAGAGAGGTGACTGTTTTGGCGGCCATAGGAGAGAAATACCTTGCGTGCTTGCTGGACAATAGCCTACTGGTGACTTTTTTTTTTTTTTTTTTTTTACAGAAAGTTGCTGTCTTTTCTACAGAAAGTCGCCAGATTTGTCGCTAGTCGCTTTTTTGAAAAAAAGTCTCTAAGGGGGTCTGAACAGTCGCTAAGTTGGCAATACTGCCCACACACACACACGCGGGCACACAAGTATAAATATCAGACCACTTACGTAGGCTACGGTGAAAGTTCCGAACTTCCTGTCGAAAGCATAGTGTTTGTGTTTAATCCAGGGTCTGACTTTTAATTTAATGGTCAAAATAGTATTAATATATATTCAAATATAGTCGAATATTAAAATGAATAAACAAACAAACTTCAAATATGATTTCTTTGTAACGCAGTAATATAACTCATTACTAATTACATGTCGGTAATATCATACACGGGTCTCAGTAACGGGATTTACAACATTTAGTGTTTTTTTTTTTTTTTTTTCAAGAATTCACCAACACCTTGAAACATTTCTTCAGAGAAAAAAAAGTGAGAATTACAATAGCCTTGGAAAGTATAAATCATAAAGACGTTACCTCCAAAGCTCCTGAACTCTTGAACTGCAGGTCAGCTCTGCTTCACTGCGGTGTCAGGTTACAACTTGTTGATACATGCTCATTACTATGGACAGGACCTCGGCAAATCGTTTTTTTGTGGAAAAAATACATTTTGGATTATTGGATTGTATGAGATCGGCACTCGATTGTTGAGGACTTGACCGGAAAGCAGTACATAAACAGAGGTAAGGATTAACACAACTTTTATGCCTTTCTGTCACATCTACTGCCATCAAATTCGCTGTGTTCCCTCGTAAGGAATAACTGCACATGGCTAAGCACTAGTAATGGCATTTCGAACACGTTTAGAGGCTAAAAACGCGTTTAAAACTTGCCCTGTTTAAGCCTTGTTTAAGACTGTTGGGTGCAAAATCTAGCAGGAGGATAACTCAGTGTAGGCGGCACCGTTTGTTTTCGTTTTTCTCGCTACTGACAGTACTCCTGATTTACAAACAACAGAGCTACGGGTTGAAATCGACCGGAATTCTCCTTTAAGAGCTTTGTAGGTCAGGAGAAGGATTTTAAATTCAATCCCGGATTTTACAGGAAGCCGATGCAGAGAAGCTAATACAGGAGAAATATGATCTTTTTTCTTAGTTCTTCTCAGCACACGCGCTGCAGCATAACTTCCTTAATTTGAATGAAGATAAAACTGAGTGTATTATCTTCAGTACCTCTTGCATGTCAAACGGTCCAGTTTTGAGTTAGGGTGCTATGGCTTCATACGTTAAGCCAGCTGTCAAAATTCGGGGGGTGACGTTTGACTGCATGAAATTTGACAAGCAGATTAGCAATGTTGTTAAAATTAGCTTTTTCCAGCTTCGTCTCCTGGCTAAAGTTAAGCCCCTACTAAACCCTTGTGATCTATCGAAGGTAATTCACGCCTTTATTAGTTTGAGGCTGGATTAATGTAATTTTCTATATGTTGGTCTCAATCAAACCTCCATCTCAACTTCTACATGTGCATGTGCGGCTGCTCGCTTTTTAACTAATACCTCTAGACGTGCACACATTACCCCCATTCTCTACAACCTCCATTGGCTCCCGGTGCGCTTTAGAATCGATTTTAAGATTTTAATGTTTGTTTTCAAGACCTCAAATGGTCTGGCCCTGGAGTATTTGTCTGAGATTTTAACCGTTCGCGAGCACAACAGGTCGCTGCGGTCATCAAATCAACTGGTTTTAGAGGTCCCAAGGTCAAGGTACAAACTGTGGAGTGATCGCGCTTTCGCAGTTGCTGCCCCAAGACTGTGGAACTGGTTACCTCCTGACATTTGCACTATTACAGATGTAGGTCTTTTTAGATCCAAACTCAAAAGTTATTTATTTAGAATGTTTTTTAATACATAGTAGTGGTGTGACATCTTCCCTCTCCTCTTGTTTTTATGGAACCTTTTCTGATTTTACTGTATTCTGTGTTATTCTTTTATTGTATGTTATGTGGTTTTATTATGTAAAGCACTGTGGATACCTGTTGGTTGCTGTAAAGTGCTATATAAATAAATGTTGATTGATAGATTGATTGAATTAAAAGAAAAATTATGTTTTTTTATTTGCAAATTGTCATATTAACTGCGGCCTTAAATATGTGTTATTGTGTGATGTTTTGTAATTTGCCATTTTTCTGCACACATTATTTTTATTACCCCATTTCAAGCTAGTTTCATGTCCCTGAAAGTTGATTGACATGTAGTGAAATTAATGTAAACCAAGGACTAAATCAATCAAATACATCTGATTGGCAGCAGTAATGTAAAATGTGTTTTTATTTAACAGGCTAAAACAGTTAAGATAGCTGAAATTGTTATCAAAATGTTGCTATGCTGAAAATGACTTCATGTTAAGAGGTGTTGGTGTTTAGCTAATTGTTTGTAGGAATTAGAAGAAGAAAAAAAAAATCAAAAAAGATCTGTAAATGAATGTTTCAGAACACAGTTGTTCATCTCGCAATGAAAACCACACTAATCCAAAGTTGGCCTTGTTAAAAGATAATAAAATTGAATTTGCAGAACACGGCCTCCAAATGGGGTTTTCTAGATCACAATGACATCACCACACAAATTCAACAACCAGTGCATTGTGTTCTGCTCATGGGTTTCACAATCGCTCCCCACTTTTTTTGTCATTCACTCTTATAATGGATTTTACTGGCAATATGACAAAAAGAAACAGGGATCCAATTTAGACCAAACCCTGATCCTGATGCTGGTAATGGAAACAGCGACCTCAAGAACAGTTTATCAGCATGTTGCTTAGGAACACTATTGTTAATGTGCTGAAGATCTACAAAGAGTCTCTCTGTGTCCTTGGCCCTGGCCTGAAATCTAAGTGTGCAACTGTTGTACACAGCAGACTTTTACTTCAGGACGTCATCAGCTTACTTCTTTGGTTTGTTTTGTTTGCTCATCCATGGCATTTTGCAACAGTGAGCTATTCTTGTGGAAAACCACATTTCGAAAAGATAAAAAGACGTACGTATGGCTCCAGATAGTTACAAGTAGGAGGGTGTAACAACAGCGTCATTAACATTTGGAGAACAAATCTGCGATACCCTCTGGTGATTTAAAATGCCAGTTTTGATGAAGAAGGACATGTTTAACTCTACCTGTCATAGAGTATAAAGAGCAGAATTGGGGTACGTGAGTGAGTCACTTTGTAATTGACAGTTGGACAAAAGAGCCAAGAGCACCCATCAATCATGAAGCAGAGAGAGACAAAATCTGTCTTTTTTGTTCCCTCGTCTTTAGTTAATGATGTTTCCTTCATTCGGTCCATAACTTTCTCAGTGCAAAACGGTGACTACATTCCTCGAATAATTATTTATTTCAAAAATACATTCTTTTATTTTTCCTGTGATCTCTTTAGTCTCCACAGTCAAGGTCTGTAAAATAGTGCGGTTTTATGACCTTATGTAACCGGTCATGAATGAGGGATTTCCTGAGTTCAAAAGAGCAGCTCCTGTTATATCAAGACTGAAGCCTTGGTTATAATCGCTCTTGAAACCGTGGCGTGGACCCACATAGATGGCACGCGCGCTACAAGGATGCGCAGAGACGCTTTGCATTCGTTGCAGTATTCTCCGAAACGCCAGGCACCATACAAACAAAATGATTTGTGAATAAGCAAGAAGTAGTAGAGAAGAAGAAGAGAGTGAAGAAAAGGAAAGCAGGCTGCCTGGCAACAGTAGCAAACGTAATGATAAACACAGACGTACCGCCAAACATTGTATTTGTGTAATTATTAACGTCATTGCCGCTTATTAACATTATATCTGCCTCTCGATGCAACGAACGCTCTATAAGGGCTATTATTTAGCTTTGGCAAAGCGATTTCTCATGTTTTTCCACACTCTCCAGCAAAATGCTTCTTCTTTTCCTTTCCCAGTGTGATGTCTGTCTTACACATATTTAAGGCCATTTGACTTCCTGTGGTCTGTTCATGAAGAATCATCATACAGATGTTTGTACAGGCGGAGCTCCTCGGCCAGTCTTGCCAGCCAACCATGTTGAACTGAAAGCGCAGCGCGTATTACAAAAATTCAGAGGTGCATAACCACGCGCCGTGAAAACTTGCGGAGCCTTTGCGCTGGAAACGACAGACAAGGTGACGTCATCTTATGGCTCACGCACCTCGGGCCGGGAACACCACGCCGACCATTAACCTAGCTTGACAGCACTCTAATTCTCCAGCAGTGTCTAGTGGTGTTAAGAAGCTCATTACTCTTATACACACACAGACACAGGAAGGACAGCCTAATTACCTCTCTGCACCATCTATTCATAATAGTCTCCCAAACAAGAAATTAGACTCTTTACCACCCTGTTGTGTGCAGATACACAAAATTAAAAAAGCAGCATGCAGAATTCCCTTCTCTCTGAGTCTCACAATGAGCTGTCAAACTCTTTCGCGCTGATAATACTAATGATCATTGAAATTCAGGCAGCTTTTTGGTAAACGCATAAGTCAACCAATTAATCTTCATTCAGTTTCACTGATAGTTTTATTGTTGCCGGGGGCGGTTGATAGGCCCTGAATTATTATTTTTTGATTCACTTTGTGCCAGGTGAGTTTGATAGTGCTCGAAAGCAGATATAGTAATTGCAGCATAAAATCCACAGGCGAGCGTCAATTATCGAGCTGTCCACTTGTCACTGGTTAACGTCAATTGAGTACACAATGGCTGCATGTTCAGCGTTGTACAGCTGTTAGAAAATTGAGGTCAGAGCGCACAGCCTCAAATGTTTACTGCTTGTGAAGAGGTTAACAGAAGGATGTGCCAAGCACTGTGCACTAAGCACAAACACACACAAAGGAAAGCAACTCTAATATACTGATGTTACTCTGGGTTGGTAGGAGGTTCAGGGCTGCAGAAGGTGCGAACGTCTGCTGTCGGTTCAGTGGGTTTTTCTTCACAGCTCTTCTTTTAAATAAATCTAGAACTCACATCTATAATGCATGAGGAAGTTCAGGAATACACGTGAAAGGTATCCACACTTTTTAATCAGCAAGGATCTATTCACAAGCCTGTCGTCAAAGAGAAGCTTTAAAATTAAGTCAGTGATCCCGGGGGTTGATTTCCTGTGTTTTTTCTTGGTAAAAAGAAATACTATGCATACCCAGTGACTAATTTGTGTTAATGAGGGGAATGCCATTCTCTTTTATCCCACTTATTTTCTGTTGATGTATAGTGTGTAAAACAATTCTAGGAATTAAAATGCAGTAACTCTTTTGTTTTGCATAAAGTGTGGCTGTTTTAAGTCTATTTTAAAACAATACTGACATGCCCGTATGTACACTGAAAGGATTAGCTGTTTTGTTTGCTGTAATTATTCCTCCTGTCCCTTCTTAAAGTGACAATTTGTCCCCTGTCACTTATTTTTTATCCCCATCACATTGAAATTGCTTCAAGAAATGTCCAGTATGGACTCGAGAAACTGAAAAATGTAGTTTGCTTGCAATCAATACAAGCACTAGAAATGATTTTAATCTGTCTGAATTGTTTCCGAGCATTAACCTGGCTGTAGGCAGGACATTAAAAGACTGTAGGTTAGTTGTTTAAAACTCAGCCTGAGAGTATTTGTCACGTCGGGGAATGGGAGCCACAAGAAACCCATTAGAGGCAAACATTTGTGAGGATCTATGACATTTGTCTTTTGAAGTAGATTGCGTTGACTCCTCATCATAACATCATATTTCATGTGACTGGGTTCAAACTCTCACACAACCAGCAGGGACACAGCTGTTTGAAAGTTACTTCGACATCAGAGAGGATGGTCATGGAAAATTTGGTAAGAGGTAACAGAGTTATACACAGTCACATTTGTTGTGCTGCTGCAGTACATGCGGTGCAAACAGCAGTTTACGGCATCCTGGTGTTCAAAAGCTTCTTAAGCATCCATAGATGTAGAAATGCTTCACCTGCTGAATGTGACCAACCAGGTACAGCTGCTCATCTAGCTGGATGGTGGATGGATGCAGGGGTTTGGCGTGGTGGTGGAGTCATTTTTGCAATCATCATGCTCAAAACGCCTCACAGTGTTTCCATGGTAACAGGAAGCACTCTGCACTGGCAGCATATTCCTTGTGGAACCCAGCGGTTTGCTGTTCAACCGCAATTGATTTTTCCAATTGAGCGTGCAGATCTCTGGATGTGTTTGCCAACACTCAGTTTGCGGATGTAAGTGTGGAGCGAACAGACAAGGGACAGAGAAACAAAAGGAAACGGACGGGGAGATAAAGAGTGAGAGGAAACGTTTTATGGCTTTAAGGTTATCAGACAGTAAGGGGAAAAACATCTCACATCAGAATTTAAAACTACATTTTCATTTAACAGTAAATATCCACTGTGTGTTATTAGCTAAAAGGCTGTTAACTCGCAATGTGCTGACAGAGAGAAAAGACCAAAAGACAGGCAGAGAAAAGAGAGAAAGACAAAGAGGTTGATGCATGCTAATGACCCTGATGGATTGTGGTTGTCAGTGGAATGAGACGCATCCTTTACCTTCCTCCCAATTCCCTTAAAACTCTAAGTCAGTTGAAATCCACAAAACTTTTCTCGGCCACAAACATGCTCACAACCGCGCATGCCTGCACACTTAACACACACTGCTGGCTAAGTCAGTACCATTTCAGTACCATTGGGAGAAGGCAGGGGCTGGGTATGTCATCCTAAATCTGTTCCCACAAAACAGTCAAGGATGAGAGAGCTAAAGGTCCAGTAATGCCCTTCACATCAATCATCTGCTATGTAAATAGACTACTTTGGAATACATAATGCGAGCTTGTGTACCAACTCATACATCATGAACACTCTTGTACCCTTGCCAGACAGCTGCAGACATAGATTATACTTCAAAAGGTGATTTGACTACCGTATGCCCAGTGCTCTCCCTTTGCTTTCAACACTTCATTTTGTTGCTATGGAAGTGCCATTGGCAGGAAGTAACAAATTACATTTACTATAGTTAGTGTAACAAATGTTTTTGAGGCTGCATGGGTGGACTGGTTATAGTGGGACAGGACAGTAAGGCGGAGTGGACTGGTTATAGTGGGACAGAGAGGCTGGGTGGACTGGTTATGTTATGGTTTGAGAATGAAGGAGCAGAGAAGTTGAACATAGAGCAGACTCAGATGTTTAGACAGCTGAGTACAACAACAAACTCACTTAGGCTATTTTTTGTAACTCATTCAGATGAGAACATGTGAGCGTGTTGCCTAGCAATGTAGCATCCTAATTTCTGGTTCATTCTAGTGGGGCTAAAATAAGGAAGGCAGTTGTATATTTCAGATGTATCAAATATTCAATAAGTATATATCAAACCCGGGAACTGAGTGATGTCATTTTACTAGTCTGTAAAGGCTACTTTGACATGTTTTATAGCCTGAAAATGTTCTTTAATTTAATAGCTCTCTCATATATCATCTCCCCTTACTTTACTCTGAGTCCATTTCAACAGACCTACTACAACAAACTACTACTTTTTACTTTTATCTGAGTACTTTTGTCTTTGGGAAATGTATTTGAAGTAACAGTAAAATATTCTAGTACTCTTTTCGTCCGTGGCCCAATGGGCAGATCTGCCATAAGTAATTTGAGGTAAAACACATCCGGCATAGATGTTTGCATTCTTCAGCAAAATAGAACTATTTCGGGAAGCGTTCAGACTGAAGGGGATGATGTGTGCAGTCGGGCAAATGAGCATTCACATCTGCCCGGAAACAGTGGATAAGTGAGGAGAATTATAGTGATATTCTCTACTTTTAACAACTTCTTTCAATTTCCAAGCCATTTAAGCACCTGTTTGACAGGTTCAGCGCAGCAAATCCTCCACTCTTCACTGATTCTATCAGACCTACAAAGTAGGCAAAAGTCTGTAATTACAAGGTGGAAAAATGAAAAAGGACCACTCTCACCTTAACCTCAATCCTTCTCAGCGTTCTCATTGCTGACCATCAATCTTTCTCCCCTCAAGGCTCCACTCATGTCTAGCTTTTTCCAGGTTCATCTGTCCTCATTCTACTCATCCAACTTTCATCTACTCAGTGACTTTTATTACCTGCAGGCTCATCTAGAATGATGTAGCATCATCTGGGTGCTATCATCTAGCATTTGACCAACATACTTTTAAAAAATAGTTAAAGGCACCACCTGTAAAATCCACCTCAGTGGGCTGTTGTTATTAGCACAATAGGTGATGTTCGATGTAACTGTCTGAAGTGTATTCATATTCTGAGTTGTAACTTAAATTGTTAATATCAATATCAATGTATGAAAATGGGAAAATCTGAGACTTTTACACTAATAGATCTTCCTAATACTGAGTTATGGCTTCCTGCAAGTCCTTAGCCAACTAGTTTCTCTAAGTCAAAAAAGAGAGTTAATTTAGTCTGTGAAATGACTGCGAGATCACAAGAAAGAAAAGAGCAAGTGGCCAGGGACATTTTCATTTGTGCACCACTAATTATGTATTAGTATCTCTTACTCCTTGTGACAGGTTATTAAAGAGAATAAAAGCTCCTCCTGTGATAAGATCTTGAAAGTATGACGTTTGTTTGAAGTTTTAAATATCAATTAATGAGATGTCGACATGTTAGCTGAGCGAACATGACAGAAGAGGAAGCAGTGGGGGTCATATTGGAACAGTTTAAGTCTTTAAGATGAAGTTGAAGCAGTGCCACTGCTAGCCATTTTGGTGTCCTACGCATAATTCCTTTATGATGCCCCTCCACCCCGAGAAAAAAAAACATCAGTTTGTTTTTGCAAGTTTAACGTTTTATTACCAAACATATAACTCAATACCAATAACACAATAGCAGCATCACAATGTAACACCTAAGAACAGTAAAAGGAAAATCAACTTTGTAAACACAGTACACAGAACAGCCAAACCATACTCACACACACAAGTATTGGGATGTGCAAAATCTTTGTAGAAATTAAATAATCATCCATAAATACAAACTTAAAATCAGAAGTATACAAGTAAGAAATCTTCAATAAAGCAAAGATTTAGAAGCAGAAAAGTCACACAATTTTACTTTACTTTGTAAACACACTATGTAGAACAGCTAAAACACACACATTCAAGTATTGAGAAGTGCATAATATTATCAAAATAAACCAAAGATTTTCCAAAATCAATCAAATCAAACTTATCTCAGCATTGACCCTGCATTAATTTAGAAATACGAAGAAAAAGGATCAGTATAGAAAGAGACTAAATATTCAAACAAAGTAATAAACAAATTATAAACATTTAAATCTGAAAGCATGCAGCCAAGGAGCTCTCCCCCTTTATTACTTATTTATCAACTATTTGATAAAACTAATCTAATATACAAGCATAATAGAATGAGTTGCAATATTGCACACAATTCAACAATAATGTTTGCTTCATTCAAAATTACATTTTATATTTATATCTTACCTACAGGAATACATGCAAAATTATACACCTTACACAAGACTACATTTCTGAATCTTAAACATTATCTTACCATTTAATTGAATACAACTTAAATATGGTTACGAGAGCATTGTGTCTACTACAAAATGTTTTTCTATTTCACTGGCAGATGTCGTCCATGCCTTCGCATCCTGACATAAATGCAATCAAAATGCCAGTTCATTTTGTCATGTAGCTTCTGTCACATTAGCTATTTTCTGTCCCACTGCACATCCACACTTCACCCAATTTGTGTGAGAGACTGTAGCCTATATTCTGCTGAATGACAATCCTAAAGATGGTTGTGGGTTTATTATGCATTGCAAACGCCAAAATATGCATTCTCAAATGACACTATGCTAGGTAAACTTTGCTAAATGCCTGGCTAAAGACTATTAATTGCACGCTACACGGCAATGATGGTCTGAAGCAAGAGGAATTGTTAGCCTACCTTGTGCATTGACTGCTAACTGTTACTGAGAAAGTATTGACCACTGTTGCTCAATATCTGCATAGATAATGTTTAACAGTAAAATCTCAATTTAGCTTGCACCTAAGTTATAACATATTTGAGTTTGCTAACATTAGCAATAACGTCAGCTAGTTCAAAGTGTATGCAGGCTAACCATTACATTAGCAGCAAATTTCCCGTATTCAAGAATGATTAAACATGGACTTACCTGCAAGTGACGCACGGGCATTAACTTCTTTCTTTTCTCTGCTCCTGACTCCTGCTGTCTTTTCGAGGCCATTTCCCAAAAAGTTGACTTAGACAGAGAAATGAGATTCAGCCTCAGCCTAGGCTACTGTCAAACTTCATCAGGCACAATCCAACAGACCACTGAGATAGGGAAGGGCACCCACTGGGAGCTTGGGAAGTTCAGTGTGTGTGTGTTTGTAACCATAGTTACTTTCTTGAGCAATTAAATATATCTATTGTTCTGCCTGTTTTGTGATATACATGCCTAAAAAGTGCCAAATATTTCTATACTGAAAAAATATCGGCATTATAATTATTATGACTATGATGATTTTTCATTAGGCTATTTTTGGTGCCCCTTCAGCACTTGGTGCCCTACGCACAGCGTGTGATGCGCGTGGTGGGAGCGGCGGCGCTGAGTTTAAGAGACAAAAGAATACTCATCTTTTGTATACAACCAGCAATGCTGGAGTTAAGTCTACCTTTCAGCACATCAGTTGTATGGCATCTGCTTGTTTTAAAAGCATTTCCAAAACTATTTAAGGCCTCTCATCTAATTTACATGAAATGTAGAATAAACATACGTACGTATTTTCTTGTCTTTGTTTTTGGTAGTTGTTGTGTTTGGTGTAGTTTCATCGTCCAAACGACTCTGTGATTTACTTTTGTCAGGTCCTCTTCGTGGAATGGATGATTAAGTTAGACTCCATGTTTTCTGTTGAGCTGCTGAAGCATTGACGTCGTGCTATTATCGTGGTAAGCTAGTTTGATTTTGCAGTAGACACACTGAATAGAGTTTTCGTTTTAATTACATTTGAACTGATTCCAAACTTTGGACACTTTCTGTCGTTTTCTCCAGCCCGTCTCTTCTCTTAGCCCCTCGCTATTTACGCTCTTTCTTCATTTTGTGATCTGCGGCGTCAGTCTTTACGGCACGTGTCGCCAGCAGCATCAGCCCGGTGTGCGACAGTAATAATCATCCGTGCGGAAACACCGTCAGCAATACAACTTTGGTAACATTGATTAAACAAAGCTTCGAGGCAAATCATTTTGCATCAAGGTTTTTTAGTAATCAAATTATTCGAGTTACTCAAGGAATCGTTTCAGCCCTACCACAAATGTTAATGTAGTAGACTGGGGGTGCTGTTTAGCTGGTACTTTGAATTGCCAATTGAATAAAGAGACCACAAATCCATGGCAAAATGAAATGCAATTGATTAAGATTTCATTCTAATGTTTAGTCAAAATAACTTAAACTGAATTGAGGATTGCATTGAAACTTTGCATACTGCATTGTCAATTGCGAAATATATATTCAAATTGAATGACAAAATCGACAATTGAATTGACAATTGCAAAATTTAAATTCCATTTAAGTAAAGAGAAAAAATCTACTTTAAAAAAAACTTCCATACAAGGGAACACAAGCCACTGAAGCAACCATGCATATGAAGACAGCAGCATCTGATTCTGGATTCATGGTGCATAAAGTTTTTGTTTAGTACTCACATGGGAGTGATATGCAGCATCATCACATCGGTGCGATTTGCCAGTTTAGTGTTGATATTGTGGATGAAAGAGACACAGAGAGAGCAAGTGTGTGCTGTGTCTGTATATATAACACATATAGTATTCCTCTGTTGTTACGGCTAATGGCTGTTGTTGTTGTTGTTGTTGTTGTTGTTGTTGTTGTTGTGTAAAACCAGTTCCTCTCCATCCCCTCGCTCGGCTCCTTTTTGCGCGCCGGAGCAACTTGCTGCGAGGTTGGAGGCATTTTACGCAAGGTAGCTGAGCTGGCAGCGTTGTCAGCACCGCATTCACATGGTCTAACTCGGCCTCATCAACACCCTCACACAAACACACACACACAACTCTATGGTTAATACAGCAACAGGTTGTCGTTGAGTCCTTTCCATTCATGTTAGAGAAGGATCTGTTTAAAAAGTGTAAAAGGCCTAATTATGCGCAACACAGCTGAAAAAACACATCCACATACATTAGTGTTTTTGTAAGTACTTTGCTGTCTTACCTGACGATGATATACATGACCAGCACGTTTCCAACTAGCCCCACCACGCACACTATGGAGTAGAGAGCGGTGATAACAATCGCTATGATAACCGGGTTGGTGTCGTCTTCCAGGCTGTTGATCAGTCCCCGATCCACGCGGCATCGCGCCTCCGCGAAGCTCGTGGTGTTGACGTCGGTGAAGTTTCCACAGAAGCTGCTGTTGTTGTAGAGCTGGCTCCGGTAATTCACGTCCGAGCCGTTGCCTGCGGTCTCCATGGTCCTCGTTCGGTATGTGTCGTACTGTAGGTGCTGTGCGCGTCTTTCGACTCCCCTTGGGTGCCCGTCGGCGGACTCGGTGCCTGTGATGCCCCGCTGAGTGCTTGTCTGGTGTTGGCTTAAAGAAGCGCTGCGTGTCAGGCGCGGGACGGACCGCCGGTAACGTTAAATCTCACAGTGTGGAAGAATGTTGCCGCGTGTGATGAGGGTTAAACTAAAGCCTAGTAACATCACTCGCGCGGCACAGCGAGCCTGCACAGAGCAGAAGCAGGACGTGAAAATGAGTTAGTTCGCTCTCTTTCTTCATTCCTCCCTCGGTTCCTTCCTCTCTTCTTTCCTTCCCCCCTTTTTCCTATACTTCATTTCCTCCCTTTCGCTCAGATTTTCTTATTGCTTTGTTTCCTGCCTATTTTTATTACCTTCCTTCCATTCTTGCTTCTTTTATTTTTCCTTCCTTCTCCCTTTTCTCCCTCACTTATCTTTGTTCATTTTCTCCTTCTGTCCTTCCTCTTCTCTTCCCCTTCCTTGCTCCCATCCTTCCTTCTATCAACCCCTCTTTCACTGCTTTCCTCTTTCCTTGATCTTTTCCTTATTTCATTCCTTCCTCCTTTCTTTTCTATACTATACTGTTCTTGTACCATCAGCTTCTCCATGAAGTTTTAATTAGTACTCATTGTTCTCTGTAGATGGACCTTCTTACAGTTAAGAAGAAATAGCCATCTCATATTATTCCCTTTTAAAGCCCTACTTGAAGCTTCCAACTACTTCAAAATTCAAAAAGTCACTTAAATCTAGTACACATCCAGTAACCTAACCTTAGGTATCCCTTATTTATACTAATTAATGTTGGCAAAATTGGTTTCATGTACTATGCCCCTTTTAAATCGAAAGAAAATGCCCTCAAACTAGAGTCATACATTCCTCTTGGAGATTTTTAAAGGTCCCATGGCATGACAATTTCACTTTATCAGGTTTTTTTTTAACATTAATATGAGTTCCCATAGCCTGCCTGTGGTCCCCCATTGGCTCTAAATGGCGATAGGTGTAAACCGAGCCCTGGGTATTCTGCTCAGCCTTTGAGAAAATGAAGGCTCAGATGGGCCGATCTGGAATCTTGCTCCTTATGAACTCATAAAGAGCAAGGTTACCTCCCCTTTCTCAGCTTTGCCCGCCCAGAGAATTTGTCCCGCCCATGAGAAAGAGAGAGATATCATGGCTTGCAAACAAGCAAAGTGGCAGTTGGTCAAGGCCACACCCCCACTCTCCACCTTGCCCCCCCCTCTCTCCTCCTCAATAGCTTCAGACACAGAAATGGCACATCCTAAAGAAAGCTCATTGTGGGACTGGCTCTAGTGGCTGTAATTTTGCACCAAGGCTGAATTTCGGGAAAGAGACTTCAGATACAATATTAGGGGATCACTAAGGCCTATATAAAAGCATCCAAAAAGCAGCATGTCACAGGACCTTTAAGCTTTTTTATCTAATGTTTTTTTTTATTCATGCAAGTTTTTTTATTATTATTTTACATTCTTTATTGGACAGGACAGCTTAGGCATGAAAGGGGAGAGAGAGGGGGAATGACATGCAAAAAATGCCCACAGGTCAGAACCTAACTACCTAACTGCGTTGAGGACTGAGTCTCTGCATATGTGCGCACGCTCTACCAGCTGAGCTACCCAGGCACAGCGGATTGTGTTTTTGTGAATCTCTCTTATAGATCGTTTAGATATCTTATTAAAGATGAAATATATAAAAAAAAGTAACAATATGCTGAACGTATCACTACATTAACTATTCAGTGAAACAACCAACTATACACTAATAATACAAGGGATTCAGGAACAAAAAAACATGTTGAATAATAAAACAGCATGACAGCAGCAAGTACCCTAAATAAGGACAGTAATGGATGATAAAGGGGAGTCCAGGGATTATCTGTCAAGTTATCCGTGCATGTACATGTCGCGCTTTGATGAGTCTCCTCACTCCTGATTTCTGTTTTCTGTGCTGTATTATAATCAGTGAAGGGAAGCGAGGGAATGTAGCACAGTGTAATCCAATAGGGATTGATTTTAATCAAGATAATGTCCCTGCTTGTCTCATTACAATTTTAGAGAGGCAAGAAATGGGCAAAGATCATTTACTAAACGTGCTGGAGGCCTGTTTGGAGTAAAACTGTTTAACACGAGCATAACTACTCAAAGTCATTATTATACGTTTGTTTTTATAGTCGCTTTAGTCAACAACAAAAAACCTATCCTCCCAAAAAAAAACTTGTTAGCTAATTATATTAGTGAGCTAGCTGATAAAACCAAAGGAGCTGCAGGGATGGAGGGATGTATCACTTTAAATGCAAAGCGATGTTTTCAAATACACCACAGTTTCATTTAATTGGAATGTGACATTACTTTGCCACTGCTGCCCCTCTGTTTGGTTTTCACATAAAGACATATCACCTTTCAGTTCCGAGCCTGGTCAATCTGAGTAGATTAACTTTTGTGGTTTATGCCTGAGCACTCTTTTGAATAAATTCAACTTCCAGCTGTGCTGTGTTTTGTGCTGATAGGTATTTGATGAATCAGTGTTAGACCAAGAGGCGCCACAACCCCTATTAACACGAACAGGGCACTGATGTCATTTAATTTAAAGGATAGGTTCAGATTTTTCAAGTCTATCTTTATACAAGAGGGGAATTTAGGTGAATATCGGTTTGTTCAAAGAATCTGTGTTTGCTAAAGACAAAAAGCAGTGGGCTGATGATATATGGGCTAAGCCAAAATTGCGTATTTTTGTAATGATAAAACCAGAATATGGCACTGAGAATTATGTTGTATATAATTTGTCAAAAAGGCAAAGATCCTTATGCGCTCAAGTGAGATCTGGTGTTTTGCCTTTGACTATTGAAACAGGACGATATGTTAATGTAGAAGAGGAAAAACGTATTTGTCCTATGTGCTGTTTGAATGACGTAGAAAATGAGTTCCATTTTGTTTTCTATTGTCCTTTTTATCGTGAGCAGCGTGATTTTTTGTTTTGTAGGATAAAAGCAGAGATTGATTTGGTAAATATGGATGATGCTCAAAGATTGAGATGGCTGTTCACATATGAAACATATAAATTGGCTAATTATTTAGATAAAGCCTGGGAGAAGAGGAAAAAAGCTCTTTATCGAGTGTAGATGAGAACTAGTTGTTTATGTGTGGTATGTGTGTACGTGTATATACATGTATGTATGTGTATGTCTATATATTTGTATTCATGTATTTGTTCGAAGGATTTGTATATGCAACGGGAAGATGTTTGTTGAATAAGTGAATTTGTGGTGTCTTGTAATCCCATGTGGGATGGGCCATGATGTTTGGCATGACACAGAAATAAAATATAACTAACTAACTAACTATACCAAGAAGTGTAACTTTGGAAAATACCTGCTTCATTCGTCTGACTCTGACTGCTGGGGGCTCATATCAGCTTTAGCTCATGTTCTAGGACTGCATGCTGATTTTGTCTCCCTTTGCTTATTGTAGTCATTTTAGGGAGGAATACAGGGCTGCCGTTGCTTTTGAGTAAACATGAGGTTATGTCATCAGAAAATGTTAGTGAGAATTTGGTGTTTTTATAAATCTGGGGCGAGTTTACATCCTACATCCTACAGTTAAAACATTTTGTATTCTATATTTTATTTTTTTTAGACCCATTATTACTGAATGTAATTCCTGGCAGTGTGGAGAAGGCCTTGATACAGCATTTAGACCTTTATCAATTTGGGAAATAAATTTGAACACTTTACAAGACACTAATCTCAGAGAAAGTTTCCTGGAAAAAAATAATAATAGTACTAATTATAGAAAAAAACAAAAACAGTATGTGCAATATGTGCAGTGAAATGTGGGGGTAGGATAATCTGCGGGAGTATGGGGTGAGGGGGTCTCTTCTCAGGGCCATCAAATCTCTGTACGACCAAAGTGAGAGCTGTGTCCGGGTTCTCGGCAGTAAGTCAGACTCGTTTCAGGTGAGGGTAAGGAAACTACCACACAATTCGCCACTGCAGAGACTCATATTCACCAACGACAGCACACAAAATGGATATATATGCTACAAATACACATGGAACTACTGCGTGATGATTATTACCGGAGCCTGGCTGAACACACTCACTCATCCCAGACGGCAGCTAGCAGCTAACAGGGTAGGTGAATTTAAACAATAGCTAAGTTGCTAAATGCATCTTGTTGTCATGTAAGGGCCCTGTTCATGTTGCACAGACATTTTAATTGCATTTTGGGTCTGTTAAGAGGCACAAAGGCACTCTTTATCTTATGCCCCCATAACTGCTGTTTTAGCTGAGTGGGAGCTCTCGGCATTAGCTGCAGCAGCTCCGTGTTGCTAGCACCGATTCAGCTCGTTTTTTTTGCTATCGGCAGTACTCATATACGTATAGCAATCAAGTTTAACAGAAAACTTGCCCGGAGTTCTCCTTTAATGAAATGCAGTATTTCTGTAGTATAAGTATACAATACTTAAATTAAAAACAATAGGGAAAAACAATGAGAGTTTTGGAGTTAGTATTATAGGAACAGCACTTACTGTTATACTTATAATACAATTTTTATTACAAGTAAAAATATTGACCTGATGATGGCTCTAGAATATCAAAACCTAGGGATCACCAAAGTTATTATAATTCATAATTCATCATCAACATGAATGTCTGTACGACATTTTGTGCCAATCCATCTATTAAATGTTATATTATTAATGATATTTCACTGATTAGTGAAGACTTTGACCTGCTGGTGGCACTAGAGGAAAAGTCAGGGTATCACTAAAATGACATTAGGAGTTTGTACAAAACTTCATGGCAATCTGACAGATGAGATATTTCAGGCTGAAACAAAGTAAACCAACTGATTGACATTGTCATCCCTAAGCCCATGCTGCTAGCATAAAAGTTCACACAATGTCAAGGAATCAGAGTAATTGTAACTCTTTACCTTCAGTATTTGCACAACCACTCTCAAGAACTGCTCCATAGAGAGTACTCATAAAACGTAATCCTCCAGCATTTCCTGAGGTCATGGATTATGTTAATGTCATATGTGGAAATACCACCTCTGCAATGCTTCCAGTTAGTGTAAACAAGTGACTCACAGTTACAGTTACCAAGATGAAGCCGCCTACACCCGACATATAGGGTCTTTGTCTTTCTGTGGTGTAAATATTGTCAAACAAAGTGAACATTGGCGGAGGAGCTACCTTGGGGCCACATCACGTTGTTCTTCTATCTCTTTCCATCAGTGTTGTGCTTTCAGTAAAATGGCGCAAGACAGTATTCTTCACTTCTTTCCTGTTCACTCCTATTCAGCTCTGTTCAATACAGTTGACTTCAATTCAGTTAGACTCTATTTACCTTATTACATGCCATAACATACATTTCACAGCATCAGATTTAACCTCTCCAGTGCCTCTTGTCATGCATGTTTTAGATCTCTCCCTGCTCCAACACAGCTGATTCAAATGATCAACTTGTTAGGAATCAGCTGTGTTGAAGCAGGAAGGAATCCAAAACCATGCAGGACAATGGATAATCCAGGGCTGCATCTCATGTTGCTTATTTGATAGCTCCTCGGTCCTCGGCTCATCGAGGAGCTATAGTCAAGGATACACGAGAGCGGCCTTCCCGGAAGCCGTGCAGCTGAAGAAGTTTCTAACTCCTTCAGCAAACAGCTGACGTATTAATGTGACTCTTCAGAGGAAAGGACGTCTCATCACTCTAAAACACATTTGCTCATTGCCTCTCTCCTCTCATGATTTCATCGCGTCTCTCCCGTGCCTCCTAGGTGGGAGGGACTAAGACGCGAGGAAGGGAGGCAAGTGGAGGACTCGATGAGGCAATTTAAGGGCTATGAGATGCACCGCAGGAGATGTTTGGGACAAGTTAGTACTTTAGAAAAGATGACTGATATTTATTTTCTCAATAATGAGGTTACTTTTTATTTATTTAATTGTGTTATGTTTGGATCTCAGATTGCGCATTTAAAGGTACCCTACTAAGGCATGGATACCCGACCCGAGGCCGACGGGTCCCGACGGGTCCCGACGGTACCCGACGGGCCGGGCCGGGTTCGGACAGATATTTAGAAATTATGGTCGGGGTCGGGTCGGGCTCGGTCACATCAGCGCGATAAGGCAACATTTTATTAACGTGCGCTTGTTGCCCTGTGTGCGCTGATGCGCTCATCTGTTGACATTTCCAAATGCTTTCCTACAGCTGCTTAATAAAAGCGAGCTTTCCACACAAACAAACGTAGCCTACATGTGTCATTAGTATGAGGAAAAAAAATTAGATTTTAACTGTGTCGGGCTCGGGCCGGGCTCGGACACAAATTTCTTAATACCTGTTGGGCTCGGGCCGGGTTCGGTCATGGCTCTGTCGGACGCGGGCCGGCCTCGGACAGAAAAATTAGGCCCGATCCGGACTCTATACCCTACAGAGTCTTTGACCACTAGTGGTGCAATGGAGCAGTTTCGACGAACAAGTCCCCGATTTGTCTTATCTTTTCCTCTATAAGCAAATGAATGAGGACACACGTCATAAACAAGCACTTGCGCCACTCTCACAGTTTTTGATGACATCTCGCCCTTGTTCCTACAGTACAGAGTTGATTTGATTTATTGCTTTGAACAAAAGCATCTGCCAAATAAATGTAATGTAATGTAATGCTTTGATATTATTCACGCTTTATTTTTTACATTGCATAATTTGCATTTCAGTATACCTCAAGGTCAGATCCCACTGGATTTTCCCGTCTCAAAACAAATGAAGATACATGACTGTAACACAGAGATTGTGTTTTAAACACTGTTCTCTAAATTACTCACGACAAAAAAACACCCCAAGGACAAGTGGTCACATTCATGTCACTTGTTGTGACTTATGGTTCACTTTCTCATTAAACTGTAAGTATCATTGTGCTGCAACTCTCCCTCTTTGAAGTAATGGGGCCCTTAACTAAGTCTGTTTCCTTGATAAATGTATTGAATTTCATTCTGTGAAATTGCAACAGCCATTAGTTCTTTATTTTGTATTTGCAACTCCCCAAAGTGAGAAAATCATAGTGGTAAAAGAGGCAAGAGCAGCATTTGTCTATTTGCTCATATCTTACTGCTGCTGTTGTATCTCGGAAACCTCTCCGGAGAAGAAAAAAAATACAAAATAATAACTCTGATTTAACATGAGTCGTGGACAGTAGGTCATATGAGGGGGAATGCTATCCTCTTCTCTGTTAGCAAAATGACCAAAATGCATGCCACTTGTGAACTTGCTATCCCCACTCCACCCCCTAGGGCTGGGGGGTTGTTTAGTTGAATATTTTAGTCTAGACTGCCTGACTCATTGATCCGTCATTTGGCTGAGGTTTGTGCAAGTGGCCATCTATGGCCTCAACCATTACTCTGAAAGATCAGTGCTGTGTATTGATAATTCCATGGCACTATCCATGGTGCTGAAGTAGCAAACAGATTTGTTATTGTGACTTTTGTCCCTTCTGTACGTTTTGTCTTGGATCTATGATATTCTCTAAACTAGCTGGGGATGGTACTAAAAAATACAGAACCAAAAGAGTCGTTCATGGGCGGTTAGCTAGTCGCAGATGAACTGTGGTGGTTGCTTGTCAAAATGTCTTTGACATTTATTGTAATTTAACTTTAAAGCTGATCAAACACAAGCAGCAAAATAAAAATGTAGTGTCCTAGTTTGTTTATTTACACTTCAACCCAGTAGGTGGCACTTGAAGAAGGAGACAGACATAATCACAGAAAACTGGAGCCAGTGGTAACCAAAACTAGAGTAACAATGAAGCACTTTCAATGCAACTCAGGGAAACTAAAAATGTACAACCTTTTATACTCAAAGGATATAAATAATAAGAGAAACAGCTATTCCTGCATTATTTTTTGTTTGAGATTAAGACACATGGTGTCAAATCAAAGGCAGTCCTTTGTTGCAGAGAATCTGTTGAAATCAGTTTTACCAGCATGTCGGCTGTACAGTGGCTCTACGGTAGACGACATGATGACAGTATCAGAATGATTCCTTGTTAGGCATTGTGAATGCAGGAACCTTGTGACCGTGTGTCACTATTACAGCCATATTTCATTTTCTTGTTTTACACCTCCAAATAAGACAGGACTCTTTTAAAAAAAAAAAATAGTAAAAGTCAGTCAAAACACAAACTCACCAATAGATATATACATTAAATGCAAAACTCAGAACTGAACAAGAAAATACAAACAAAACAAGACACAGACCAATACAATAAAGCTTTCTTAAATTACAGGTGATGATTGACATTGTCAACTTGAGATATTGATGTAGCTTTTAACACTATTAATGATTGAGTTTTAAGCATTGGTCAGGCATCACCAGCACTGCTGTTGGCTGGTTGCCCACATCTCAGTCTGTCCAATTAATCCTCCTGTGTAACCAAGCAATCAATTCTTGTTCAGCTCTTTTCAAACGGCACAGTCTCCCCTTTGTCCATAGATGAAGAGGGAATAAATAAATAAATAAATACATCATACACAACAGCAGGTTAAGTATTGGTTTAGTATGCAGATTATGTGTTAAGACTGTGAGGATTGACAGAAGTACTTTGAATATTTAATAGCCCCCTGAGGGCAGACATATAAAGTAATTAAGACACAACCGTGTCTCCTAAGATTATGTTCATATACAACTAATTTGTATTAACAACTGTATTTTATGGGAAACGTTTAGTGTTGGAAATGTACTGTTTTCTACCCATGCAAACAATGTTCAGGCTGAACGTTAAACTGTTCACTCTCAGTATATTTCATGGTCTCCTTAAAGATGTTTAATTCACAAAATATTTAGGGCTTTTCGGCTATTTGTCAGTCTAGATTATATTTGTTCTCAGTGAACAGGGATTTTCTGAGAACAATTGGATGTTTAGTTTGCGTTAAGGTTGTAGTGGAAGTTTCCTTTGCAGCAGGGGGAAGAGTTTTCAGAGTTTAGTAAATTGAAACAAATAAGACAGTCTGAGACTAGAACCAAGTTGGGTTTTTGTATTTTATTAAAAACATATATATATATTTGCAAATAGGAGCAACATGATTTCACAAAAGGCCGCAGCCCAGTGTGGAGTCAGTTTCTCCAATGAGTGAACAGAAACACTAGGCTTTTATGCATCTTCAGAGTGACAACACACACGCACTTTGCTTAGTATGACGCTACAATTTTGACAGGCAATCTGATACACGTGAAGACAGTCAGAGAAATACAGGAGACATCTTGGAGTCATCTCACCTCCTCCTCCCTGTATGACTTTCACCCCCCCGTTACATCTTAACTGGCATGGGAAAACTAGAGATAGTTTTAGGGTGACCTTGTACCTTTATCGGTTCAGGCTAACAGTGCTCACATAATGTTCCAGACTGGGTGTCTCACAAAGTTAGAATCAAAATCTGCATGTGGGAAATGAGATAAACTCTTTCAGCATTTGTGAGAGAAGTAAAGTACGAATTAAACATAAAAATATAAGGAATTGTGCTTAAATGTAATTTTCCCATTACAAGGTCAACCTCAGATTTACTTTGAAATGAGTTATGCATATTAATAGATAAGGGAGATTTCAGTGTGCTGTGGTTTTTAAACTTTTTTTTTTAAGCTTGAAACAATACATAATTACATGCTTTGTATTGTTTTTTACCCATTAGGTTAAGATGACAGATTGTATTTGATAGAGAATATTCTAAAAAAAGATGTTTGTATTATTTTATGTGTTTGTATTTATGGTCATTTAAATTCTCATGAAAATAAATGTATCCACTAAGAGAAAATGTTTTTTTCTAAAAGGATGATGATGATAATAATAATGTGTATACGGAAGGGTGAAACAGCTTCAATCACCACCCTGATGAAGGCAAAAGAGCAAAAGAAAAGTTTGGTGAATATGCATGGTGTACTGGAGAAGAGTTGTGTAATGTGTTTCAATTTTGTACTACCACTTGTATCCAGACTGAATACAAAAAGATCGAGATTAACATAGGCTATATTAAGACACTGTTACACAGTGTTACATCATCTATCTTTGCCCCCATCATCCATCCATCCATCCATCTCCATATCACCAACATCATATCTCTCATTCACTTCATCCACCCTTCTTTGTATTCATGCTGTCACTGCGTCAAGGTACTTTTGTGCTTTTTAGTATTCTCTCTGTCACTTCACTTTAGCTCTGTGCCTCTCGTTGTTTTATGTCCAGACACTTCAGTGAAGTCAAAAGGAGTAAACAAGAGAGGATGAGTAATATCTCCATTTATAAGTAAAAGAAGCAAAAGGGCCAATGTGAGCGGACTGTACTCACTGGTCCCTGTTAGAAGACACCCAGACTGGTTATCAAGATAAAGATTACCAAAATAGCAAGTTCTAAAACTTAAACTTTTTTTCAAATGATTTCACTTTATTCTTGAAATAGAAAATAATAGGCTATACAAGTTTAGATATTTAAAGGAAGGCTTATGACGCTCATCAAATTGTTGTTTCTTAGCCATGTTGTTTTTGATGATTGTGTATGTGAAATACGTGACCTGCAATTCCAACTGTGGTCAATTCAGCCAAGCCCGGTACAGTGTCCAAAATCACTCCCTGTTTTGTGTATAATGCCTTTAATTTACTGTCTGCCACTATATTTGAGTTTCCAAATTGTGAGTATGAAATGTATGCAATATATTTAGAAAATTGAAAATAGACTTTGATCCTCACACTTAGTGGCTTTGCTTCCTTTTGACTTGGAATTACTTGATCTTCCCTAATCTCAAAGATTAAAAAAGGATATTTAAAAAAAAACATACAACTCTTAATTCTCATGATGACAGATATACTGAATCAATTCAACAGCAACGAGTCACTTTGCACGAGCAGGAGGGAAAGGTGTGTTTTGCAGTGCAGAACAGCCGACTGACAACTAATGATTCAGATGTAAAGACTTTGCACACACGCAAGCAGACCTTCATCCAGACGTCTTCTGTGTCTTCTTAGTCACTTCTTTGTAATAACACACACACACACACACACACACACACACACACAGACACACACACTTCTTCTCTATCCAAACACTGCCACCCCACAGCACTTAGGTGTATTAACCTAATGTTCAGCCGTCGTTTCCAGATAAGTTAACAAACCCCATAAGAGATGGAGGAACCAACACACCCCGAACAAAGGCCGCTCAGAAAATAGGGACGTAGTGGTAGCATAAAGGGAAATCATACAAACAGATTGTTGACAATACTGTACTCTGGGTATCTGAGACAATGCTAAAAAAACACACCAGCCTATTAGGGACAACTGAAAACATGCCACTCTTTTTCCTTTTACAGCTGCTTGCTTGTACATGGTTGTTGTCAAGAACATAATAACAGCATAGAGGAAAAAACATCTTAGATCGATAAGACTGGGCAGAGGGTGGGAAGTGAATCTGCTGGGAAAACTGCCATCTCTGTCTTATTTGGACAGCGAAAGATGACCCACATGGAAAGCATCACATTCCATCTTAAACAGCACAAATTATCTGTATTATCTCAGACATCTTCATTTAGGATCATCCAGGCCAACCCTCAAACATCCTCCCACATTTTAGAAACCTACAGAGAGAAAACTCCATCCACTTCCACTGTACTGATGAGGAGGAGGAAACAAGGAAGGACCACGAGTGCAGCTGTCAGTAAAGAGGTGGTGCTTTTTGGAACAAATGTTAATACATAAGATGTCTACAATTAAAATTATGCTTAGCATGAACTAAACCACACTGTGCAAACTGTTGTGTGGTGTTTTAATGTATCCAAAGCCTTGTTCCTAAAAAGCTACAGCAAAACAGATAAGCTCGTGGCCGGGTTGGCTCAGTGAGTAGAGCAGGTGCACGTATACTAAGAGGTTTATGCCTCGATGTAGAGGTCCAGGGTTTGAATCCGACCTGTGACGATTTCCTGCATGTATTCACACTCTCTCTCACCTAACTGTCCTGTTAAAGGTTGAAAAAGCCCAAAAAAATAATCTTTGAAAAAAAGATTTGCCTTACCAAAAATCTGTTCGACAAGAGTGTTGGCATGAATAAAAAAAGTAGCATGAAATTATCATTCAGAAAACAAGAAAATGATTGGTATAAATTGTATACTTTAGTGGCTCAAACTAATGACAGAAAGTGTTGTATAAACTGTATTTGAAATTACTGGACAAAATGCTTAGAAAAGATATTGGGTTGTCCCTTTGGTTGTGTAAGCCAAATATGATCTTCAGTATTTATAGTAATGCCCAAAAACTTGTTTTATGGCATTTATTGTTAGTTTTTATTTATTTATGAATAGAAGGAAGCCTGCACAGGAAGGTAATAATGGCTTATCTGTCAAGCATGGATGGATGAACTGTACATTGTTTGAATACTTAACATCCCTCTCCCTCACACACACACACACACACACACACACACACACACACACAAACTAGTTTTAGCATGCATCCTGTATCTCATCAGTTTTCACAGTTTAATGCCACTTAATGAGTTTAAATTAATAACTCTTTAAGAGAGTTTGTGTCATCCTCCCAGACATGACACTCGCAGCAGGAAGGACGCTGTTAATTAAAATCAACTTATTATGAACTCAACATTTCATTAGTGTTCATTAGATAATTCAGTTTCATGTCGAGGTTGTAATCAGGCATTGGTGGACCACACATCCCACAGACTCTTCAGTTTGGGCCAAACATGCCTTACGTAAAAAAAAAAGCTTTTTAAAATGATTTGAGAAAACTGGAATCCCAGATGAGCACTTTGGCCAAGGTCTGGTCTGATCCCTTTATTTATATACATGGTACACAACAACTTTCCCAAAGTCTTTCCAATTGTCTGCCTCTCCAAACATTTGTGTTGCAGATTTTAAAATAAATAAAAAATAATGATAGTTATACACTCACCTTAAAGATTATTAGGAACACCTGTAAGATTTCTCGTTAATGCAATTATCTAATCAACCAATCACTTGGCAGCTGCTTCAATGCATTTAGGGGTGTGTTCCAGGTCTAGACAATCTCCTGAAGTCCAAACTGAATGTCAGAATGGGTAAGAAGGGTGATCTAAACAACTTTGAGCGTGGCGTGGTTGTTGGTGCCAGACGGGCTGGTCTGAGTATTTCACAATCTGCTCAGTTACTGGGATTTACACACACATCCATTTCTAGGGTTTACAAAGAATGGTCTGAAAAAGGAAAAACATCCAGTATGCTGCAGTCCTGGGGGGCGAAAATGCCTTGTTGATGATGCTAGAGATCAGAGGAGAATGGGCCGAGTGATTCCAGCTCATAGAAGATCAACTTTGACTTAAATAACCACTCGTTACAACCGAGGTATGCAGCAAGGCATTTGTGAAGCCACAACACGCACAACCTTGAGTTGGATGGGCTACACCAGCAGAAGACCTCACCGGGTACCACTCATCTCCACTAAAAATAGGAAAATGAGGCTACAATTTACACGAGCTCACTAAACTTGGACAGTTGAAGACTGGAAAAATTGTTGAGACATTCAGATGGTAGAGTCAGAATTTGGTGTAAACAGAATGAGCATTGTTTCTGACCATGTGCATCCCTTTATGACCACCATGTACTTCCAGCAGGTTGATGCACCATGTCACAAAGCTCGAATCATTTCAAATTGGTTTCTTGAACATGACAAAGAGTTGACTGTACTAAAATGGCCCCCACAGTCAACAGATCTCAGTCCAATAGAACATCTTTGGGATGTGGCGGAACGGGAGCTTCGTGCCCTGGATGTGCATCCCACAAATCTCCATCAACTGCAAGATGCTATCCTATCAATATGGGCCAACATTTCTAGAGAATGTTTCCAGCATCTTGTTGAATCAATGCCACAAAGAATTAAGGCAGTTCTGAAGGTGAAAGGGGGTCAAACACAGTATTAGTAGGGTGTTCCTAATAATCTTTAAGGTGAGTGTAGTTATAGTCAAAAACTCCCAGAACAGAATTCAACAGCTCGAGGTAGCACAAAGCAAAAAGACACAGACCAAAAAAAAATCTCAGATGTGTCAGTTTCAGGGAGTTTGTCATTGGTCAACTAGCCTAGCCATCTGGACCAATAAGATAATGGGACTGAGTGGCAGGCAAGCAGCTTGGCAGCCATTTCTGTGCACAGGGTAATCCGATTATTATCCACAACAACAGTCAGGTGTCTGCTGGTGATTTTGAAATAATCCTTCCTAATGAAGCCTAAGCAGAAGGCCTTCACAGCCCGTAAGACGTGATCCCCAAAGTGTATCTGGACAAATAATTTCATGATGCTGAAGCTTTTATTAATAGCCAATTCCAAAGATGTTCATACGTGTTTTTCCCATGGTGTAAGACAGTCACTGTAAATTAGTACACATGAACAACTCTTTTTATCAAATTGAGTGCCAAAATTCAAACTTGCGATGTCATCATCAAGTATAAAGTATGGAACTTAGACATTTAATTGGTAAATATGTTATAGATAACACTGAGAGCACCCAGGAGTATATGGCTACATCTTCTTTTTCAGAACAGACAACAACAACACCACAATTGAAGTGTATTAAAAGGAAAACAAACATTCTGTTTGTCCACAAAATCAGTCTCCCGATAATAAAATGAATTATGGCTGTGTTCCATTTAGCTTCAGTTTTGGGGTCCTGGTATTGTGCCTTGGCTTACTGGGGCACTTGAATGGAATGAATTAATGTTCTTAGTAACATCTGTGCTTTCCCTGCTATGTCAAGTCAAAATGTCTGCTGTGAAAAAGTGGAACGCACACTGCGAGGATTTATCCCCCAAAAACAGTTGTCCGATTCCATGATGCTCTTGTGGCCAAAAGGGAGCTAAAATCTAATGGAAAGCTTCCACAGAAGAGTGAAGCATTGTGCAGCACATTAATGGCCGTCATTTTGGACAGACCACATATGGTCACACATGGGTGTAATGTAATTTCTTTAAACATTAGCATGAGTGTAGTCTTTCCTTGTCAATAGTGAGTTCACTGCCATGTGCCATTATATTATGGATACATTACAGTACAATACCAATATTCCATTTGTACTATACAATTGGCATTTTACTCTTACCAAACCCTTTTTATAGAAACCTGCATGAAAATATAAAATCAAATTTTTTTTGCAAACTGTTTTCCTGAATAATGAATAGTCTGTTGATTCATTTCACATGTGGTAAACAAACATCTTTACCTGAGATTATGTCCCATCTGTTGTATTTTCCTTGCCACACTTTTAACGTTCAGGGTCACTTAATGTCCTTTAGAAAGCATTTGATTTTCTTTCCCTCTGCATCTGCAAATTTAATTTCCTTCTGAATCATGCCATTGTCTCCTATCTTTTGCCAAGGTTAAATAATGCTATTCAGTCATCCTTTCCTTTGAGACCTGTTTATAAATGTCTCCTCTGAAGCCAATCTGGTGTACCCTGCATGTTGATTCATTTGTGTTAAGCTACATTCATATCCTCTTTCCTTCCAGGAATTCAAAAGCACCTTTGTTGAGCTGAAAACAGGTAACCTTTACCAGTGAAGGACGCTGAGTGGAGAAGATAAGGAGATATCTACTGTCAAGTGGCATACAAAATTAACTCAGTCTCAGATAATGGATAATTCTGACATAGTAACACCCCTGTCACCTACAGAAGGAGAGCATTATGTTAATTTAAACTATTCTGTGATCTCATAGATTTCATTAAAATTGAAGTGCACTTTAAATTCTCAGAAACTGAGTTACCACTGCTGCTTCTCAAGCCTAAACTTCTTTGTTGTTTTGTTGTGTAAAACAGTGCATTAATACGGAGCATTCAGCTGTTGCTTTTCAAATAAACAATTTAACCTTACTGTATTCAAGACAATCCAGCTATGAGAAAATGGAAAAGTGCTGGTAATGAGTCAGTGGGTGGATCATAGTTGTTGTATGTTTCTGGACATAATAATTGCCTCCACCCACCACATTAAGAAAATACACATTTCTGGGAAGAGGACACAGTAATAAAGTACCTGTGCAATGTAATGCTTTTAAATATAGCATCTACATTGTAGCAATTTCAAACATTACATTGTCTGGATGGATGCAATTTGAATGTGGAATTGTTGTTATATCTGCTGTTATAAGAGGAATCAGAGTGAGACAATGAATACAATCTAAAAAGTCCAGTTTCAGTGAAAGATGAATATCATTTCACACCGGACTCAAGTCAGTCTGGGCACAGCCTTAGCCTTTTCATTAAGGTACAGATAAATGAATTTCTCTTGAGATATGCAAGCTTATTTTTAACAGTATGACAACTTTATCTTTTAGTTAATGCAGACTGGTTGGTCTCCTTTGTGCTTTAAACTTAATTTACAGTCCTCTTGAGAGGTTGTAATGAGGCGTCTGCCTTTTTCTTCACTTCACAGCCATGTATTGTTACCAATTATGCTGGAATAAACCAGACAGAAATGTCCCCTGAGTAAATTTGATTTCTGTTCTTGCAGGTCAGCTGTACCCACAGATTTGCAGGGTTGCTGTGCACTTTGTGCATATGAATCATTCTAATTATATAGAAAAACACACATGTCAGGCAGCGAAGGAAGCAATACAATTGCTCCCTATCAGCTTTGAGCATATTCGCTATGTGAACAGAATGTGAACAGATGATAGTGAGCGTGAAGAGCTTAAGGTTAACATCAAACCAAAGCCTGCAGTATTGAATATTCATGAACCACAACGTGTGTACTGTTTGTACAAGTTTGAATAAGTGTATTACAAAAAGCCATTCCCCACAAGGTTAACCATTACATTTTAGGGTTAAGACTTAGCGTTTAGAGTTTTATTGTCAGGTTAAGGTTGGGTTACATCCAACAGGTGTGTTTGGTAGAGCTATGCTGGAAATAACTCCATTTGTCCCATTTTCACATTTACAGGCAGGAGGCTGCAGTCCATCAGGACCAAAACCTCACGCCACCTCTGCAGTCAGCCTCATTAACAATTGGTCCTGGACCCTCTCTGACACAGACTCTTAATCCTACATCCTAGACTACAGTACATACAATTTTTGCACATCCTGCCCTAATCCATACAGCCTTTTTTTCTTAATGTTAAACAGTTATATTGTACATATTTGCTTCTGTATTTATTGTTTATTCCACATTCAGATTTAATATGTTCATGTGCACCAACAACCAAAGCAAATTGGTGTTACTTGGCAATAAATCCTTTTCTGATTCTGATTCTTACATGTCGCCGTAGAAAAATCACAGCTGTAAACAAGAAAATGAATGATGGCTGAATTCCATTTAGCTGTTTCAGTTTCACGGTTCTGCAAATGCACAAGTAGTCAGGATATTTTTAGGTTATGTTTTTTTTGTTTAACCTGAGTAAAAGTTTATGAAGCACGCTGTTTGGTGATAAAACATATCATGTATACACGAGTATACAGTATGAGCACCCAAAGGGAGAAATAAATGTAGGTAGTTCTCTGTTGTTTCCTGCAGTATGGCTGGGCTCAGTGATGTTGTATGTTAGTAAAATAACCTTCATCTAATTGCCCCCTCTGATGGCCATTGTATGTAACTAAAATATAAAAAAGGAAAAGTAAATAATGAAGTGCAAAACTCGACACAGAAAAAATATGCAGCTGATTATAATGATTCCGACCTCCATAATGTGATTTTTCAATGTGAAATGACAAGTCTTGTGTCTCTACTTTGATGTATGTAGGAAGGTGTTATAACATACAATGTGTGTAAGTGCATGTGCATGTATGTTGGTATCGGACTCGAAAGGCCATCATACAGTGACTGACTTAGTAACAACTTTCAACAACAACCACAAGCTTCCACGGTGTTGTACACATAAATAAATATAAAGTCAGTCCTGCAACGTGTGTAACAAACAGTAGATGGATACGCTCTACAGAAACAGACTTTTGCAGAGCAATGCAGAACAGATCAGGTGACAAATTGGTGTTTAACAATTCAGGCAGGAAAGCAACATAATTCTTTCGCAGCAGCAGACTCGAGAGAGACTGATTTTGCATTGTCTAAATACTTTATCTCAGCTGTCTTAATTCAGTTCACTGGAAAATATCTCCTTTTTAGTAAATATGACAGTGTTTCCACATTATTTCAGAAAGGCAGAGAGGGAAGGAGATGTCTGCTGTTTTCCCCCTCTCAAAAGAATGATGTATTTTTCTTAGTGCACCCTCTTAAAGCAAGTGTTCAATGGGGTTGAGGTCAGGACTGCTGGCAGGCCATTCCATCCTCTACTCCCACATTCTGGAGGTAGTCTCTGATAAACCCCGCCTTGTGGGGGCGAACGTTGTCATCTTAAAGTTTAGAGTTTGGTCCCAGACAGTGGAGATATGGGAAGGCCACTGGTTGCAGAATCTCATCTCTATATCTCTCTGCATTGAGATTGCCTCCAATGATGACAAGCCTTGTTTTTTCAGTGAGGGAGATGCCGCCCCACACCATCACACTGCCTCCACCAAAAGGTGTTACTCTATCGGTGCAGCAATCAGCATAGCGTTCTCCGCGTCTTCTCCACACTTTGACCCTGTAATCAGGACTTTTAGCGTGTATACAGCCAGCATATTTTCACATGTAAATGGGTGAATTAATTCAATTTATTTTCAATTACATTTTATTTATAGTATCAAATCATAACATAGGTTATCTCGAGACACTTTACAGATAGAGTAGGTCTAGACCACACTCTATAATTTACAAAGCCCCAACAATTCCAACAATTACAGTAATTCCCTCAAGAGCAAGCAGTACGACAGTGGCGAGGAAAAACTCCCTCTTGGGAAGAAACCTCGGACAGACCCAGGCTCTTGGTAGGCGGTGTGATGAACAGTGGCAATAGTAGTCACAGTAATAATGGAACAGTGACTGGATGTAGCGGGAAGCTGCAGGGTTCAGCAGGAAGCAGCATGACATTGCAGGGCACCGCTGAGCTCGGCAGGGAGTGCAGCAGGACCACGGCGACAGCTGGAACCAGGATCTTGGTGCCAACGTTCTCCAAGGAAATACGCTGGGGGAAAAAACATAAGGACTCCGGGGAGTAAACTCCCCAGAAGCTAAGATTAGTAACAAGCATTTCTGGGACGGAATACACACAAATAGTAATAGTAATAGTAATAGAAAGGGAGAGGAGAGAGCAGCTCAGTGTGTCAAAGGAAGGAAGTCCCCCGGCAGTCTCGAACTATAACAGCGTAACTATAACAGCGTAACTAAGAGAGACAGGTCATAAGGAGAGGTAGCTTTTTCGGGCTTAGAACTCTCCCCCTGCCGGATCGGGATTGGCTGGCCTGCCTCCCTCTACTTTGTTATGTATTATTAATCTAACAATTATGAAGAGAAGCAGTTGGGCCTGTTAGGTGAACACTGCAACTCCTCACTCCCTAACTATAAGCTTTATCAAATAGAAGAGTTTTAAGTTCATTCTTGAAAGCGATTACAGTTTCTGCCCCCCGAACCCAGATCGGGAGCTGGTTCCATAGGAGAGGAGCCTGAAAACTGAAGGCTCTGGCTCCCATTCTACTTTTAGAGACTCTAGGTACCACCAGTAACTCTGCATTCTGGGAGCGCAGTGCTCTAGTGGGACAATAGGGTATTAGGAGCTCTTCTAGATATGATGGTGCTAGACCATTTAGAGCTTTGTACGTCAAGAGAAGGATTTTAAACTCAATCCTGGATTCAACAGGAAGCCAGTGCAGAGAAGCTAATACAGGAGAAATATGATCTCTTTTCTTAGTTCATGTGAGAACCCGCGCTGCAGCATTCTGGATCAGCTGGAGAGTCTTAAGGGACTTATTTGAGCAACCTGACAGTAGGGAATTACAATAGTCCAGCCTGGACGTAACAAATGCATGGACTAGTTTTTCAGCGTCGTTTTGAGACAGGCTGTTCTTGAGGTTTGTTTTAGATTGGCATTAAAGGATATATCCTGATCAAAAATAACTCCTAAATTTCTGACAGTAGTGGTGGAGGCCAGGGCAATACCATCCAGAGTAGCTATGTCTTTAGATAATGAGGTTCTGAGGTGTTTAGGTCCCAGTACAATAACTTCAGTTTTGTTAGGGTTTAACATCAGAAAATTATAGGTCATCCAGGATTTTATATCTTTAATGCACGCTTGAAATTTAGCTAGCTGACTGGTTTCGTCTGGTTTGATTTAAGGGATTATTTCAACCAAACCAGAGTGGTGATTGTTGGAACAGTGGAAAGATGAACCAAGATGGCTTTTGGTAGTTTTATTTAGTTTCTGTCCACTTTGAATGAAGTGTGTTTTGCGATGATAAAAGTCCTGATTATTTACATGGAGTCTGGTGGAGTTTGTTGATGGTGATTTCAGGGCTGTTTCATGTTAAACTAAAAGGATCTTACTCTATAACTAAAAGGTCTATCTCTGTAGGGATCCTTTCTATAATCTTGTCAGACACTTAGAATAATAATCTGAGTCTGTCAGCGGCAAAAACTGAACTTTTAGGGGACACTAACTGATTAATATACTGGACCAGTTTCAGAAATTGTTGTTCCTATCAGTTTGTCCCTGTAAGGGCCCTTTTCTTTTGCTGCCTTCTTCTTAATTTCCTCGTAATTTCTCTGTTTAAATCATGGATGTATTAAGAGAACAAAACGCCTTAATGATAATTCCTTGAGCCGTCTTTCCAGCTCCGTGTCTGTGTCGCTCTGACACTGTTGCCCCTGGCAACCGATAGCGTAGGATCCCAAAATGGTGGATGGGCTCAGACACTTCCCAAATCGTGACGTATGTCCTCATTCTCATATGGCGCATCACCACAAGCCTGTAAACATAGAGGCTTCATTGAATAAAGTATAAAATAAAGTACATACTGGCCATTTAAGTACAGTAGGCTACCAAAAATAGGGACATAACATATTGAACTAAATATGGCCCTGATACAGGCTCTCTATCTGAACTCCTTGAACATAATAATAATGAAAACATGTCAATCAACATGCTGCAGCTACAGCTTCAGTTTCTAGAGAAATGGAGTTTGTCAATTCCCAATTTAAGTACAGTATCAAAAACAAAATGATTTCTTAGCACACTCTTTAATTGCTTGCCTTTTATAGAATTAACATTCAACTGGCCATTGAAGTAGGTTACCAAAAATAGAAGTTTAACGCACTGCGCTGAATATGGCCCTGAACATGGCTGTAAATAGGCTAATTGAAACGTCTTTTGGACCTCTTGCTTTGTACGGCTTCATCGTATTGCACTTTGTGGTGATGTTTGAGGTGCTGGTAAGTCTTGTGGTGTTACTTTGCGGTGCTTCAACACAAGGGGGAAAGCTTTGCTTCAGAACTCAAACCTCCTATGGCGCCATTTTGATGCTACAAAGCCATCACCTACCGTTAGCATTCCACTGACTAGCATTCATTTTGACGTCACTTTGACAGCGAATAACTTTACATCTGAAGCGTTTAAAGACTCTATTTGTCCGTTGTTTAGTTCTAAAGAAACATGACAATGTATAAAAGGCTCCATTACCTTGTACCTCACGTTATGGCTCCGTAGCAGACGTTTTTGTCAAAATAGGCTAACGATTGTGTCACATAGAGGAATTACCGTGTAGTACAGGATAAGCTTGCAGGCAGTTTCATCTTACATGAGCTGTTTAGGTTTAATTACTAATGTTAACTAGCATGTTAGTGATCAATAATTAGCCTGTGACCATGTTATCTCCTTACATATACCTACACTCTCCGTCTCAGTAAGATTGGAAATGATTGAGATTTCTCTTGGCACAGCTACCAGAAGACTTACAATTTTCAGACAGGTTGCTCACGTCACATTTACGTTGTCACTCTCCAACATGGCATCATGACTTTGCGTAAATATATACGCCACTTTCATAAAGCAAAATGGCGTGTTATTGTACGCATTTTCAGCTATCCACGTGTATGCCTAAGCTGTATACAGCTGATGTAAACATACCCACCACGTGGCCTCGCCACGTTGCGTGTTATCGCGAGAACGCGACGTACTATCACGAGAACGCTTTAGTAACAAAACAGTGACAAAAACACGGAAAATAACGACAAAAAAACGCTTAGGAAAACAATAAATGGTTGGGTTTAGGAAAGAAAAATTGGGTAAGGCTTATAAAAAAAATAAATAAAAAAAAAAGGCTGAAAAATTGCCACATGTAGGACGCAAACCAGGGTCTCCCGGGTGAAAGACAGGACGCGAACCCAGGTCTCCCGGGTGAGAGTCCTGTGTTTTACCCAACCTACCTCCTTACTCAATCCCCCGTTTCTTTATACTACTCACTATGACGGAAATTGACTCGCAAAGTAGGTCAATCGCGGCCGATTTGCGTTGATATACACGCAAAAATGTGATTATGCGTCTTGATAACACGCAAAAACGGAATAGAAATTGGCGTTTCATACATACGCGAATTCATGAGATCAGTCTGTCCGTCCAGAGCAACGGGATCTGTTGGTCCAGTTTATATATGTCAATGCTGCAACGAGGGCAAAGCATGCCTTGCAAATCACATCAGACTGACCCTTGTCGTCTTGCTTGAATCCAAAATACTTCCACACCACCGAATGCAAGCCTTTTTTCAGAACGAGTTTGGTTTGAGACTGAGTGGTTGGCTGATTCTCGTCACTAGTACCTGGGTTTTGGGTTTTCATCAAGATGCATTTGGTTTATTTCCGATCTTCCGCGCTCGCTCGACGAGTGAAACACGTGACTAAAATCGAAGTCATTTAAAAATTAAATCATGAACAGGGTGAATCGAGATTGCGATTTTATAACAATTTATCGTACAGGCCTACTGAAAATCTATTCCACTCGTATTTACATCTGCGCATATATGGTGGCCCAATGGTTAGCACTGTGGCCTCACAGCAAGAAGGTTCTCGATTTGAATCCAGGTCGTTCCGGGCATTTCTGTGTGGAGCTTTATAGTTACAGTCATTTTAGCAGAGTCATCAGAGCCAATAAGGCTGATTTAAGTGGTTGGCTTGGCTCCATTTAGTCCCACAGAGACATAACTCCTCTCCTGTGTATACTATTTTATTTAATTCTACAATCCCAAATGTTCCTGGCGGTGTTTTAATATCCCTTTGTGTTGTAAGACTGTTTACTGCTCTGTAAACTTAAAACCTTCCACATAATGTGTCATCTGCTCAAACAACATCCCTTTGAATTGTATGTTTGTGTATCCATGGAAACAACAACTCTGTAATCCCCTAAACTCCTTTCTTCTTTTACTAATATGAGGTACAGTTTTTGGCACCTTTGCGTTGTGTACATGCATGTCACAGGGTGTGTGGGTTGTTTTTGTTTTTTTAACAAACTCCACACACACACACACACACACACACACACACACACACACACACACACACACACACACACACACACACACACAGCAGCAAATTCCACACACACATTTCCTGACAGGATTTCCCTACAAAGCTGAAAGGAAGCGCTGCCAGCACCTCAGCTCATGTTGACAGATCTGTCAACATGTCAGTCAGTCCTGTGGCTGATTGGAGCTGATTGGAGCTGACACTGAGGAGAGATAGAAATCCTGATAGAAAGCCTGGATATATTTTTACCAGGTAGCTATGTCAATTTCAATCAAAACATACTTTCATTGCTTTGCCACTCTCTTCTGCACGTTCTTTCACTTCCTGATCATATACTGTGTGACCTTGACATTTAGTAAAGCATTACAGTTTTTCTTGATTGCTTTGATGCAGCAGTCAACTCAAACTCCACATTTTTCAAAACAGTTAACACACAGGCCAAAACAGTGGCACTCATGGTCAAAATGACACATTTTGTTTGCAAAAGGCTCTAACCGTGCCAAAACATTTAAAATATGCAACAAAAGCAAATTTTGCCTTCAAACAACACAACTTGCAAACAAGTGTATGAGGTCTTCCAATCAACCATTACACAGTGGACAACAAAATACAGCACTCAGTGCGAATCAGTGCACCATTGCTTGTCATTGTAGCCTAGTACTGTACGTAGCTTTCGTGCGTGGGATGTAGCTAGAATTGTCGGCATTTTACAGTCACAAACTCCACCAGCAGTTAGCAGTTAGTTGGATACAAATCACCCCATTTCTGCAACAGGCAGTCCGGGGTAACCCAGCCCACCTCCACTAGTAGTCTTACCCGGTGAGAGCAGGCTGGATTGTCCACAGCAATATATTTCCACAACAACAAAAACACAGCAGTCTCTGAACTTGCGTTGGGAGTTTCGTTGAAGTTGGATGTAGTCCAGTTTGTTTAATGAGCGGACACTTGCAAGCACGATTGGTGAACAGATGGCCGGCTAGCGTTAGCTTTTAACCGGCACACTCGTTCAACGCTCCCCACTGATGAGGTCACTTTACCGGCCACAGGAATCGAGCACCACCGCTGGTGTCCGTGCAAGCAAAGCTTGCGTAGTGTGTCGAGTATTGCGTCCGTAATAAAGTGTACTGCATATTCTCCTATGTGTTCCCGGTGGTACACGTGTGTGGTAGTTTGAATGCACATAATTGTTGTTCTAAAATTTCCAAGACTGTATGGCTGCAGCCTGGAGCGTCCCATATCATGCCGTCCCGTCTACTTTTCAAAATAAAAGCTCGCGTCCCAAAATTTCCGTCGGGATGAACAGTTTCTGCTCCTGCTGAGAAGCTAAGCGAGGATTCAAGATGGCTGACACTCGTTTTTTTTTTTTTTGGCAATCTCCGGAAAAAGCTGACAGTCCAACCCCCTTTGGGCTATGAGGAAGCGGCTCCTAATACACAATGAATACAGGCTGTAGTCTTTTGCCTCTGGGCAAAAAAGCCTCAGATGACGCAAAAATCGTCATTTTGCATCATCTGAGTTTTTTTTCCAGACCTTCAATACAGAGATCTCCCCTCTCAGGGGGACATGAGGGAGGGAAGCATGGTCATTCAAAAATACTACCGGGGTTTCTACTGATACAAAGCTTAATGCTAATCGGTGAAGTTTCCCTTTAAGGCCTGCAAACTGATTGCTAATTGGAGATTTGTGTGAAGGAGTCTCAAAGAGGTGCTTCAGTGATTTCATACTGATGTAGGTAGTTTCTAATAGTTAGGAACAGATGGTTTCTGTTTGGTTACCATAGCTAAAACAATGGAGTTTGGACTGCTTGAATGACATCTGTGTTAACTGTTCTGCAAAAGGGTGGGGAAAATGTGTCAATCCAATGAGAAAGAGTTAACACATTTGCAAGAGGTGTCTTCTGCTCTGCTGAGACAGTGATGATGAAAACTGAGTGGATCCCAGTTTCTTTAAGCAGGTCAAAGCAATCAAGAAAAACTGTAAATCCAGCAAAACATGGGACTTTTGTGCTCCATGTTGATATGTGCAGTCATTCCCTCTGAATATACCACTGCATGCTTCCCATCTGTTACCGCGTTTAGATTTATGTGAATTCACAAGTTTACTTTTGTTGTTGTTGCTCAAGCTGTGTAGATTGTATGTAACAGATCTCGCTTTGATTTGTTGCTTTTTACTGTTTGTATTTTAAGCACATTTTAAGAAAATTGTTTTTGCATTAGTAACTTTAAGGTTACTAATCAATTTACCCTCATTTAATTTTAATGGGAAATACAGCCAGCTTCCAAAGTGAAAGTTCACTAATTGTTTTTTTTCTCCACTCATTTCCAAACTTTAGAAAATGTTACTGTAATGATGATTGATGATAACGGAACAATTGCATGGCAGATACTAAGACTGTTTATTCATAACACTGTGTGAGTGTTGTGATGTGTTTGTTAAATAAATGTTAGTGTCACTTTGCGTCCACGACCCATCCATGCTGCAGAATTCCCCTCAAAACTGTATTTCGGCTTTCAGTAAAATACATTAACATTAGCCATCAGCTACAATTTTCAGGTGTGCAGTCATTTCCTACAAAACAACCATTACATGGTGTCTGATGGCCGAGAGTAGAGTGGAACAATAAAAAAGAGAGAGGGACATCAGTTCAGGCCGCTTAAAAATAAAAAAGCAGTCAAGAGAGTGCAAAGCCAGACCAACTGATCACAAACGTTGCCACCCATCTTGCATTTACTCACACTTGCTCTTTACTGCTGTTGCAACAAGTCTTTCTTTTGACAATTTTGGATTCAAAAGGGGCGATTTTGGCCAAAGGTAACAAGTTTGCATCCCTGCTTATAGTGTTTTCCTGGCAGGTTCAACAATGTCATCCCTACACAGACAAAAAAAACAGCCCTTTACAGTAGATATACAAACACACACACATACAAACAGACAGAATCTGTTCCAGGAAGTAGCATCAGGCAGTCTCTCCTAATCACCTATGCAGCCAAGCTGCTGAGATGAGGGTAATAAGTCCCAAAAGAAGCTGACTCATTTTATTGATAAATAGGCACACACACAAATAATAAGCGCTGTCTTTGCTTCTGCTACGGCCTGAGGAGATTTTCATTGCCGTCCCTGCAGAATTTTAAATTATATACCCAGGATGACACTTACAGCAACACAACTCTATCATTCCTAAAAGAAACGGCAGCAATAACAATTTGACAATAACCTGCTTTGTGCCAGGAAGGATTTAAGAATATCCTGACCAGACTTTCAACTTTAAATTACTTTCATGGTAATTAAAGGGGCTGTACTTGACATTCAGAACATTAATAAGGCAGCAAACACCTACTGTATTTGCTATGTGAAAATATAGAGGAGTAATGGTGTCCTGAGCAGAGAATGAAGTCTTACTCCCTCTGTCTCTGTTTGGTTATATAGCCGGTCCGGCCGTGCATGCACGTAAGTGCATGTGACCATGAAGAAACGTAGGTATTTCACATATTGGGGAATGGTCTGTGAGAGCGCTGTGGCGGTAATCCCAGCCCACTTTTTTTTCTATCAGTATTTCAATTAAATTCATGAAATCAAAGGTGATCAAAAACAAAATGGGTCCCTGCAGCACCAGTGGTCATATTTTCAGCGAGACATATACAAAATGTGAGCTGGGTGAAGTGAAATGTCAGAAACTTTAGTGCACAAAAATCAGGAGAAGGTGTTGTAATTTTGAGGATTATGTGGGGTGTAGGCTATGTAAACGTAAAACCTGACAGTACCAGTGAGGCAGTTTGATAATTCTTTTGCTGAGAGACTTTCCCATGATGTGTTTTTCTTTTATCTGAGATGAAGCTTTTGATTAATTCATGGGGAGTCAAGCCACTTTTCTGATCTCTGTTGCACATTAAACATGGTAATTTTAGAAAGCAGAATAAGGAAATAAGAAACTTATATGACAACATTGGAGATGCAGAACACATATTCTACTGGAATCCAGGTTGGCTAATCCCATCTGACAACTGAACCTGTTTTAAACTTTAAACTTTAAATAAAGTATACTTTTAAAGATCAAAAAGTATACTTTATTTCAGGGTTTCCAACTGTCATTTGATGAATTAATGGGATCAAATACAGAGGAAAGCTCCCCTATACAAATAAAAAATCATGTGAACAGAAAATTCTTTTGAGGGTTTGCTGGGTTGAGGGACTTTAGCTGGCTTCTGAGCATGATTTACTCATTATTTTGCAGGAGATGTTTCCCACATGAAGTACTTAATTAGATTGTTAGGAATTTTTGTTACAATGAATACAGAGACAGTCAGCTATTGACTCAGTCCCTCCTCGGCTCAGACTCCCAGTGGAGGAACGTCAGTCTGTTCTGCCGACAGCCTTGCCATGAGACATTTCTCACGGCTGTATCCCTCCTCCCTCTCTCTGGCCCAAGTGGGCAGAAAGGACTCAGAGGAAAATCATCCCTCTGGTTTTAATTAGGCTTTTTAATTACAGAGTGGAGACGCTTTTCATGGAGACTTGCTGAGGTAACAGTTGAGCGGAGATGATAGCAAAGAGAGCGTAACTTGTGTGTCACCGCTAAAGTGTTCAAGTTCAGCCAAGCTGAATCCCCACTAAACTACTAGATAGCTTGTTTTGTGGATGAAGTTACTTGTCAGGCGAGAGGAAAATATTTAAATTCTATGGATTTAAAAAGGTTGAAAAATGAATTCAAAGCAATCTAAGAGATGAGTTATGGTTCTTTAAGGCTAACAGAATGGTAAATAATTGATTCTTTTACATCATTGGAAAATTATGTTTTTTTTTCTAATAAATTAAGTAACTTAAAGTTTTAGATTAGGTGTTGGTAAATTCTCAACAACTTTCTGCTTTGACTCTCTCTTTGTATGTTACTCACCGTTGATCGACTGTTAGCTTCAGCTGGCTAACGTTAGCTGTCAACTTCCCGACTAACGGTTACCGCTATAGTGATCTAGCAAGGATTATCCCTTCAGACCACAGCGGACTTCAGTGGACTCTCCACCCAAACTCCCGACTCGACCTTCGTCTGCCACGACTGCCGGACTTGTACTCCCTGTCTCCACCAATCACTTGGTAGCTTTGAGACACCTGTGGCCTGTGCTACGAATCCAGATAAACATGCCCTGGATTTATTTCAGTTACCCGGCTTCACCTAACCTAACAACCGCGGTCCCCTATAAGCTGTGTAATGACGGTGATTAACAACTTGTTCAATCACCCTGTTAGGGTTAGGGTTAGGGTTAGGAATCTTGTGTGATTTTTGCTGATATACAGTAACTTATAGTATCTCTTTTGGAGAGTGAGCAGTTAACAGTGAGGCAGTTATGAATGAGATCAAATTGAAAACAGCAATGCTGGATCACATGCATGCCTCACTTCCTGTGAATCCCTCAGATATGTGAATGTAAATAATGGTGATCGTAAATGCTACGTTTCATCTAAAGGATACAAATCCAACGCAGACCTTTGCCGTGAGATTTCAACTTGATTCCAATATGACCTGCTGAAATTTCCAGAGCAAATCGGTAGTGTCAGAGGTAGGGAGAGGAAGAATTGAAATACAGACTATGAGAGGAAGTGAAAAGGTATGGGCACAAATGGGGGATGGATAGAGTGGAGAAAGAGACTATCATTAGTTTATTATTTTGTACCCTCCATCTGGTTAGATGGCTGCGGAAGTGTAACCATGGAAACTACAAGTGTGTGTGAGTCATGGGTGGCAACTTTAGAGTGTGTGTGTGTGTGTGTGTGGGGGGGGGTGAGATTGAATGAGGCTCACAGGGACCATAAAACAAGTCGGGGAGAAATTATTGTAGAACCAGCACAGGATTTTGTTTCGGTCTTTTGATTCTGTTATCAAATATTCCCAACTGTAGCTCCAATTAAGTCTATTGAGGCTCCAATTAAGTCTATTGTTTTTTCTATCTTATTTGACAGATATATGTGTTAGTCAAAAGTTGAATTGAGTGAATTAAAATAATCTAAGAAGTTCTTACAATTTGGTTCATAATGAATAGAAAACAGAAATGTCAACGCTGCTGAGTTGATGTTCTCAGTTTAAATGCTGCAAACTGGTCTGACAGGATGGATTTGATCAATTTTAGTGAGGAAAGTCCATCAAGAGCAAGTTTCTTCTTTTCCTAATTTTATGAGAATTGCTTATAAATGAGGAATGAATAAATGTGATTTTAAACTGATGACATGTTTCAGAGGCCCGCTACAGACAATAATGCATTACTTCTGTTCAGTTAAATACAATGGATAATATCCATGGCCTCTATACCCCTTTAAATGTAATATTGCAATGGGCTCTTATTGCCAAAATCTCTTAATACATTAACCTCTTATGCACAATTATCATTAAACGTATTTCACTTAAATTAAGGGAGGGAAATTATTGTAGAACTTGACAGGATAAATTAAGTCTGTCCTGATTGAAATATATTAATTCATGCATAGCCCATATGCAGTAACATATGAACTATTTACTTTTTGGTGTAATAACAATGCTGTATGGTAATTTATGTCACCTTCATAAAATGTGCAAGTTGTGTGTCCTCAGTTTCACCAAATTATCATAAATTGTTAATTCTGAACAATGATTCCTCTCTCAAGCTGGCAGAAAAAAATATTGCTAGCTGGTGTCACACCTGCTAAAAAACATGCACACACACAAACAAACAAATCTGGTTTTAGTAGTAATATGGAATGATCTTTTACTGAAAACATTACTAAGCTTTTCAGACCTGGTCTGCAGCAGCTTTACTAAGGACTTAAAGGGGTGATAGAATGCAAAACCGATTTTATCTTGATATAGTTGAAAAACGTGGGTAAATAGGACATACATAGAACCTCAAAATCCAATTGACACCTCTTTCCTCTGCAAATCTCACTTATTTGGCTCTACCTTCTATCTTTGTAACGCCCCAAAATGTATGGGCACAGAGGGGAACGTGTGTGTGTGTGTGCGTGTGTCTGTGTGTGTGTGTGTGTGTGTGTGTGTGTGTGTGTGTGTGTGTGTGTGTGTGCATGCTAAGCTCAACCAATCAGCGTGCAGCTCATCTAAATATTCAAGAGCAGACCATATAAGGCAGAAAAGCTCTTGTTTCAGTCCAGTCCCATTTAACAGGGCAGCATTAGGGCCAAAAAAATAGCAAAAGAGACATTTTCAGCCCAACCAATGTTACATACCCTATTAGGAGACCTTAAGGAACAGTGTTAATTAACACACTTCAGTTTTCTTTTCTTTACAGAACTGGGTATAAAGTATTTACATGAATCTACAAATACACACTAATCAACTGAAGTAGCAGGTGAGCAGAGTGAGTAATGAAACCGCTCCTCAGTCATTATTATGATTGATTCTTGGCACAGGATGTGACACACACATGCTTAAGACTGTGTTGACATAATATTGCAGAAATCTGAGAAATGTGACAGAATGTGACACTATTTAAAAGACACTGGATTCACAATAACGCACATGCACAGACACATTAGATATCTTGATAATTGGTGATGATATTAGTCTGACATTATCCAGGGTCACAATGGGGGAAGGGTCCGAAATTTTTTTTATATATTTGTCACAAAGTTTCTTTTGATGGGCAGGCCAGCTCTGTCACCATCAGTATGTGAGGGAATGGATGAATGAGAGGCCAATTGTGCATTGTCTGTAAAGGTAGAAAAGTACAGTACATTTACCATTTACGTTATTCTAAATGAAATGTAAAAGAGATGTTATATTTGCTTAAAGATATATGTTAATAATATATATATACATATATATGTATAGATACATATGTATATATATATATATATATATATATATATATATATACTCACCTAAAGGATTATTAGATTTACATGAATCTATAAATGCACACTAATCACATTAATCAACTGAAGTGAGCAGAGTGAGTAATGAAACCGCTCCTCAGTCATTATTATGATTGATTCTTGGCACAGGATGTGAAACACACATGCTTAAGACTGAGTTTACATAATATTGCAGAAATCTGAGAAATGTGACAGAGTGTGACACTATTTAAAAGACACTGGATTCACAATAACGCACATGCACAGACACATGCAGGGTATTTTATTATATTTGCACGATACGCTTTGTTTCTGTTGATGACAGACAACAAGTCTACACTTCTCAATTTCTCAATAAACCACTTGGTTTTTTGGTAAATTACTGTACTTCCCCAAAGCTCTGTGTACATGCAGAAATTGAGTTGGTTGAATAGATACTCAAATATGACACAAAATATTCACAAGAGTATCCCTGAATATGATATATGGTAATTCAGACAGGAGAGCTGCAGCGGAAATCAATATGAATGGCCTTAGCCATATATGCAACATAACAAAGAAATCAATGTAAAAACTGAAGTGACTGCAGTTTCTAGTATGTTGCAGGAATTGAGGGATTGCAAAATAGTCAAATCTACCGCCATTTGTCTGCAAAGGTAACTACAACAATTAGAAAGATCTTTCTAGTTTCCTTGATGTCTACCTTGAAGTGATTTTTGTGTTTGCATGCACCACAGGAAATCAGTCGATAGCTTCATATGGTTTTTATAGATATGAGCGTGGTATCAAACTTCTGATCTAGCTTTTATGGCAATAAAGTGGATTTCACAAAATGTCGGACTGTTGCTGAGTTTCCAGAGATACTAAACATGTCATGCAGAGATGTGGATGAAAAGATGGTTTTATTTATCTCTGAGGAGACTAAGACATTTCTGGGAAATTATCGTAAAAGCAGGCAGGCCATCCTGTTGTGTCTGTGTGTACATTTGCATTGTTTTCACTCAGGAGGAAAAACAGGTTTCCAAACTCAAGCTGAATTTAACAAAAAATAACCATATTTTGGATGTGGAAAGGTTTAATGAAGAAAGATGTGACCTTTATCACAATCGTTTGCCTTCTAAATTTGGTAGTAAGCCATGAGCAGATGGAAAGCCTCATTGACTTGGAAAACTGCTGATGAATATTTGAGACTCTTGGGAGACTCAATGAATGATGAATCTTAAACACAGCTTCATGTCAATCAGCAAGTTGTAATGTAGTATAGGTTTGACAGAGAGCCCCAGAGAGAGAGAGCGAGGGGCATACAGAGGGAGTACGTAAATTTGTGTTTTGTGTGTGTGTGTGTGTGTGTGTGTGTGTGTGTGTGTGTGTGTGTGTGCGTGCGTGCGTGCGTGCGTGCGTGCATGCGTGCGTGCGTGCGTCCGTGGACAGGTTTTGACATTTCACCGATACATGATGAGAGATGACAGGTCCAGAGCATCGACTCGTTCCGCTTTACTGCAGAACTGAACTTCAGGACTTCTTTGAAATCCTGCTGCTGTGCAGCATAGCGATGTCAAATGAAAAGTATCCCGTCTTCAAAATGTCAACTTTACAGAAAAAAAATTGTAATCTAAGAATGACACCTGACAGCTGAAGAGTATCAATTTTGGAAAGTTTTGGGGAGCTTGAAACTCAAAAAATATGTGTTCCTTTAAATTAGTTGGTTGGAATCTCCCTGCTTTCTCGTTTCTTGACAAAGTTCAGTATATTCTTAAAACATTTGGGCTGTGTGGTTTTAGGAAACATTATTCAAACATAAGGAAATACTGCATATGTTGGGGACAATTTTTTTCGTAATACTGTGAATTAATACACATTTAGTAAGCTAGTATTTGTCTATACTCTAATTATTATTATTATTATTATTATTATTAAAATAACAATATGAAGGGTTTAAGAATAAGTCTTCTATATTGTATTAACATATATATTTTGCCCACAAACTCCATGAAAAGAACAAAACACAATGAATTTATCCTACTATCAAGCAATACCTGTGTTTTAAAACCCTGACATAGCTTACAGTAGTATTAATAAGTATTTCTCTGTGCCGCAGACTTCCATTGAAGTTCAAAAACTATTAATCATCACATCAGTAAGCCACACTGTTGCACTGGGTGACATGTATAAACATAGGCTCTGTAGTCTATTTAGACTCAATCCCATATACACAGCACCATCCTGCTGCTTTGTCTTCATGAGCTTTAAAGTAATTCTGATCAGAAATGCCCTTGGCTTGCTTTGATATAGGCTACATGACAAAATAAACGTATCATATGGTTAATAATAAACATGTTACATAAGGATGATTCATTTGATTCTTAATTCAATGAATTTGAACAAGGTCGACAAACATTTAACACAAAGTAAGTGATCACATTCCATTAAATCCAGTTAAGAAAAAAACATGCTGAACTTTCTGTTGAACATCTTATACCACCAGCAGTCCCTGACTAGTTTTATCAACAGTGCAAGTACCTGGTTGTTCTAAAGTTGTCTGAGTTGAAAGCAGCACTTCATTTCAGGCTGGCTGGGCACAACTGAGTGTCTGTTTTTTATGGTTGTGTTGACTGAGAGCATGAACCTTTCGAGAAATGTGTCCACACTGTGCACACTCAGAAAAGGATTTATTTCCAAACAATCAGAACTTGAGCTGCAACTTTAAAATGGCTAAGGGCGTCCTCCACATAAACCTGTTTAAATTTCCAAAGGTGGTGTATTTTCAGCTCCCTGTGCTTCAGAAACAAATAGGATGAAAAGTATTGTGTTCTGGCCTCAACACCACTCGGATAAAAATGAATTCACCTGTGGGCCAGACTGTGATCATGCACCTGCTCTCCACATCACCAAACCCCCTGTTTAATTCATTTCAATTCTGCTTTGCACTTTCACAAAGCTGTGGCAGTAAACATAACAATTCTCGACCCCACACGCATGCATGCAAACACACACACACACACACACACACACACACACACACACACACACCCACACATATTTGGGACTGTCCAAAACTATTAGGATTTCAGCAAAACCATAGACTGTACATAATAATGGATTAACCTTCCGGGACTGAAAAGTGAAGTCAATGTGGACGTGCCTTAACCTCCATTCTATCTCATTTCCAGCACAGGGGGCGACTCCCCCGGTTGCAAAAAAAAAATTGCTCAATTTCTATATAATTCTATGGGAAAATGACCCTACTTATCACTTGATTTATTACCTCAATAAACATTTTCATAATGAGTTTATGGCCTCAATCGCTATGGTCTTCTTCAATATAACATATTGTCTTTTTGTAAATTATGGTTCCATTTATTTTAAAATTGACAATAAAGCAGGGGATGCTTTAGGGCCGCAGCTACATGCCGACCTGTCAATGATAGAGGCTTATGCGCATCCATGGCCCTGTGTAGCCTAGATTAAAATAGCTGCAAACTTGTTTTTGGGTGTTGTCCATGTTTTCATCTTAAACTTTGACCCTCTCACACTGTGTGTTTTCAATTCATCAAAGTTGATTGGAACATGTGGTTTCCTAAAAAGGTCTTGTTCAGCGTTATGCCAAACAAACTAGCTAGCTAGCACTAGCGTTAGCTGGTAACTTAAGGGAAAGTTTGCAGATTCTCTGGCAGTGCCCAGAGGTCCGTGTTTAACAGCCGGTAAATCTCCGCTGCACAACGCGTTTCAGAAGGGTTAAAAATCGGCAACTTTCCCCCTTTAGCGTTTAGCTAACAGCAGCTCCAAAACAAGATGGCGACCCCTGTATCACCAAACTCGAGGCTTCAAAACGGCAGTCCACAAACCAGTGGGTAACTCATGGATGGTACATCCACTATTATAAACAGTCTATGCGTGAAACATATAGATATAGAACTGCCCTTAGGACCATCTTACTTTTTATTAGGAATATAACCAGAAGATGTAGGAGACAACAATCAGACATTACTACTGAGAGTCTTTCTTCTAATTGCAAAGAAGATAATCACAGTCTCCTGGCAACGCAGCCCCCCACAGTAACATAATGGAGGGAGAAAGTTAAGGATGTTTAATACATGGAAAACATAACCGCAAGATTACAATTTAAAAAAAAATCCTAAATAAATGGCCCCCAATTATGTCATACTTTTATAACAGAGGATTTAAGAGTTAATGAAACTATTCCCATGAACTTCTCTTGTCCTCATTTAAATGTGAACACTACATGTTATTTTTTTATTTTATTTTTTAAATGTATGATTACTTGTTTTCTCTGTGTTCATGGACAAATGTTACTATTCATTGCTTTTTTTCTTTTGTTTGAGAATGGGAACTATGAAGTGAACATTGAGAAGATGCAAAACTCCATGGACTGCCCCTATAGGACATATATGCCTGCGTCTCTGAATAGATGACTGTACAATTGCACTTGATAAAAGGAAATGTGGCTCCGCTCCTATTTGAAAAAAAGCCTCAGTGTTGTAGAATATATGTTCTTTTGATGTGCCATCCTTTTTATCTCCCTCCAGCTGTCTCTTTCTCAGAAACATACCATAAATACATTGTAGGATACATCATTCATATCGGTTGTATCATTCATTAAATCCTCCTGCTGTAAGTGTTCAGTGAGTAATACAAATATGCCTGTACTTCTTTACAAGCTTAATGATCCTTTCATACTCCCTCTTTGTTGTTGGGTGTATTCACAGCAGCTATACAGGCCATCACCATGACTCACATACTGTAATAATAACCTCATCTATAATTACTGCTTTCCCTTAAATTAACCCTAACCCTAACCCGTTTTGCTAATAGAATACATTAAATGAATGTGCTCGCAGTGAAACTGTGAACTTGCAGCATTCCTAGTAATTGTGTTGCAAAAGAGTCAAATAATAAAGTATGTCTAAAAAGTTGCAATGTAAATCAAAGAGATGTTACTCCACCGGGGCAGTGGATTGAGATGTTTGGCAGCAGCAATGTCAGAAACCATCCACAGTGAACACTGCTGTCTTTTTTTCTCATTAATACTGTATCTAGACCACGTCACATCTGATATCATATAGAAATATAAAATACAATAATGCACCTGTGGCCTGACATGCTTTTACAGTGAGGCCTGAGGACTGCAGCGTGCAGAGACTCTGTTGGAGGCGGCAGTTAAATATGAAAGGAGATTTTCAGAGTTGTCACGTTGTCTCGCTGGGATAAGATCCCTACCAGTTATTTGCAACAATTTTGAGCTTGTATCCTCCTGGAACCATTGTTGCTTTTCCCCACTGAGTTTTTTTTGAGGCTAAAAGAAAGCCGAAACACCAAGGAAACCGTTTTTAAAAAGACATGACATTATTGAGGAACTTTTTGTGAATGGGATCTCTGAAGGACAGTAAACAGTCCCAGTCCAGAAGCTGGCTGTCTGCTGTCTCAGTAAATCAAGAGCTAAATACACGCAGATTGCAGCCACAAATAAATTGAGAAAACTTAGTAAATCTGGCCCTAAGAGTCTTGTTAAACTTACCATGCTAAAAGCTCTGAGTTGCACTTTGAACTAAATGCTAGCATGCTAACAATGCTGATGGTCAGCAAGTATAACGTTTACCATGTTCACCATCTTAATTTAGCATGTTAGCATGCCAACATTTGCTAATTGGCACAAAACACAAAGTTCAGCTGAGGCTAATGGGAGTGTCACAAGTGTGTATTTGGTCATAAACCAAAGTATTGGACAAATACTGACTTTTTTCTGAAAAGTTAAGGGATGACCTAAGTTGTTACAATTTGTCCTGCAAGGGACACAAATGTCTGAACCAAATGTCATGGCAAGACTTTTCACTCAAAAGCACAAATGTTAACCATATGGTGGCACTACAGGAAAAATCAGGGGCTCACCAAATTCATTTTAGGAAACATCAATGTCAGTACAAAAGGTAATGGCAATCCATCTTTGTTGAGATATTTTAGTCTGGACCAAAACGGTGGACCGACTGAAAATACAATCCTTAGAACCACGCCACATGAACAATGATGCTCTTATTCATAAAAGATATGTACAACTACAAGTAGAAATCAAAATTTGGAGATGGTAAGTAAGTATGCAGACAGAACAGAAATAGAGAAGACTGAACAAGATTGTTGCAGATTAATATTTAGAGTGCAATATTTGCAAGGTTAAATGGATGAAACTTGCTCAAAATGTCTACATATAAGAAAACGTTTTTACAGCTCAGTTATGGACAGAAGAGTATTATATTATCCATCACTGTGAAGGAAAGGGCTATAGTGACGAATGAATGCAGTAACAGGAGCCTTTGAATGTGACAGACTTGGTGAGAGGCAGCTCTTGCATCTTTAACAGCCACCTTATTTCTTTTTCATGGAGTGTTTTTTTTATGCTGACATCTCAATGCTGAGCTGTTGAATGAAGGAATTACTAGACAGCTGTTAGACAGTTTGTATTAGTAGTGTTTATTCAAGTTGTGTTTAAGTAGAAAGGGAATATTTACACCCAGATTTGCCAAACCTGTTATGCTCTTGTAAATGTGCATTCAGCCTTCATGATTCCTTTGAGACTTTCAGACAAGCAGACAGGTACCATAAGTATGACAGCAGGCTCCAACCAGCATGCCTGTCTGTCCATGTCTGTTTTTCTTACTCTCCCTATCTGTGTATCGCTGACCGTCACACACATATGGCATATATGAACGGCAGTCAAACGAATTAACGGCAAAAAAAAATCCCCAGAAGGCTGTCTGAGGTTGACTTGATAAATCACAGGAACACAATGACCACAGGGTGAAAGATAACTCCACACACAATCTTGGAGCAGAGATAGTATTATGGTCTGTGTGATTGAAGGAACACACAGCAGTGTGGCTCTAGGGATGTCAATGTCGGTCGGTTGGTTAATCCACCGCTTTAGTCCAGCCTGAAATGTCTCAACAACTGTTGAATGGCCTGCCATGCTTCCAAAGCTGTCTAGCCCCCTCAATCTTATTTCCTTCTTTCTGTCTGTCAATCAAACACCCACATATACATCCACAAAACTGGATTTCTTTACAAACGTACAGATGCTTGCACACCCATTATTTTCTTACACAAAATCTTTATATATTACACAAGCAGAGTATTTGAATTCACATGCATAGAAGTGTTTGTACTTAAATGCCCTTCCCTTAGACAGACATTCAGTTGTATTGTTTTCTTTGACGTTTCCTTCTATGCCAGAGAACTCGCTGCTTTATGCTTGAGAGCCACGATAAAGCAGAGTAATGCTTTTGTTGCTCTTGACCTTTTCACATGCAAATCAGTACAGCACTCCAAACAGGAGTTGATCCAAGCCACTTCAGATCCTTATTAATGAGCTAACATGGTCGAGGAACAGACACATGTTCCATCTTGGCTTCCCTTTCCTTTTTCATCATCCTCCCTCTTGAGAGTCCTGGTTCCTCGTGTCTAAATATTGAGTGTCTCAGATGCATAAAATTGGAGGACTACCAGATACTTATTACATTAAATACATCCATTCCAGTATTATTTCCATGCAGTGCTTACTTCAGTCTATTTGTGACTGTATAAACATCTCTGCATCTGAAATGATTTGAAAATCACAAAACCATGAGTTTGCCGTATTTATGCACCCACAATTTTTTTTTTATGTGTCAGATAAATCCTCTAACTGTCACTGTAGCAGTAATAATGTTCTTGTTCAAGTAAAACAAATAGATATGGCATGCATTAAGATTTGTCACCGCTGCATCAGAACAGTGTGTGTGTGTGTGTGTGTGTGTGTGTGTGTGTGTGTGTGTGTGTGTATGAGGGAGAGAGAGAGAGAGAGAGAGAGAGAGAGAGAGAGAGAGAGAGAGAGAGAGAGAGAGCAGAGTTTTGGTGCCCCCCTGTGTTAATGGTAGGAAAATAGTTTGAACAATCATCACTACATAGGCTCACTGAAGGAGACTCATGCTGCACATGCATATTGACTGAGTGAAACAAAACAAAAATGGAAAAAAAACTAAGATACAATATTTCAAATGTTTTCAGCAATAATGATTTATTCTTAAAAATGTGACTTCAACTGTATAAGCTACAGAAAAGTATAATAAAGTCTGGAAAATATGAAAAACACGCATTTACAGGCCTTGTTGCTTGACCTCAGATCAAAAATGATTGCCATTGATTAAACAGATTACTGTGCAGAAGATTTGGTTATCTGTCTCTGTAGAATCGTTATTTCCCATTTTAACATCTTTCTACCGGAAACACAGTCTCAAACTAAGGTCAGCTGACTTGTTATTTAATCCACAGGCCAGTTATTTCAACTGTTTCTACAGATGAGCTTTAGTTTTTTTAAAAGATCTATAGATAGATATTTCACACAAACACACACACACGAACACACATACGCACGCGCGCGCGCACACACACACGTCCACGAACTCATAGATAGATAACTACTATAAATGTCTACTGTATATGCACTATATGATGTTCTATAATACCATACAATATGATAGGTCATTATAAATGCACACTATAACAATATAGCCAACAACATTATATGATTTGAAGAGGATATGAGAAGTGACATTTTAAAATTAGACAAAGGTGTGCACACACTAAAATGCTGTAAAAAAAATAAATAGAAGTAACATTACTGAAGTGACTATTACTTTGATGTAACACTACAGGATGTTGTGAGTTTCTAGAGGCTTTCTTTATAATTGGTTATCAACTGGGTTATAACCTGAGGATACATCCTCTTCGTGAATAGTAGCCTTCTAATATCAACTGTGATTCTCTCTCTCTCATACTGACTATATTTTAGGATTTGTGCCTTGGAAATATTTGATATTGAATAAACTCAATGTAGCAACGTTTTAAAATGAGAATCTTGTATTTTGCAGTTGTCATGCAGCAGAGATGCGATGTGACCTGTGCATTATAGACCGTATGTGGAGCCTCAGCAGTGCATCTTCTCACCGACTGCAGCCACAGAGCGGCTGTAGCAGCGCGCCTGCGCAGTGCATCCAGGGGCTCGGCGGCGTTCGGTGCTGAAGTGGGGCGGATGGCATAAAAACAGCGGCGATGGACATTACATCGCAGGATTTCCATTTACGATGTCGCTAAATAAGCATCGGGACATCGCGTTTTCACACCCATCACCCTAGGAAACTGACAGTCCATCATAAAGGGGTAAGATGCTGATTATTCTGCGCTAATGCTCCACACGGACTGGCTAGCTGACGCTAGCACGGCGCTAGCTGCTGCTCAGCTGCCACCTCCTCCTCTCGCTGTTGAGAGATAGCGGATCTCAGGCTGTCGGCTAAAGCTAGCAAGTAGAAAGTGGGTGGCGTTTGATTTCTAAAAAATGTCGGTGCGACAGTCAGCACTGTGTAGCACTCTCTCTAATCGCGTTGTCACTCCGTGGTGTCAGCTGGGAGGGGGGTCTCCTCTCCCGGCTGGTCGGAGCTGCAGCTGCTGGGCTCAGATATGTCGGTCAGTTGCAGGAGAAACCATGCAAAACACCCAGTACCCAGCAGCTAGCCAAACACAGAGCTAGTGCACAGAGGGAGAAAGCAGGGTCCAATGAGCCTGCCTACTTGTTATCTAGAGATATGCACAGGCCTTCAGGCAGATGCAACAGATCTGGTGCTGCGACAGCTCACTCCATGCATCCACCTTCTTCACTCTAAAGTTCATATTGCCACTGCCTAGACTTCTTTTAACCTTTTTTATTCCTCTACTGTCCCTGGAAAGATCTCATGTCGTGCACAGCTGAGGGAGCACCCACACTGCAGTTTCCCATGGGTGTGTTGTTGAGTCAGAGGAGGATGGCCCTGATGATGAAGGCCACAAACGCGTCGGTCTGACACTAAAGTTGTTCTTTATAGTACTAGTGTTGCTGGAGTTTTGACCTCTTGAGTGAGAGGAGCTCGGGTTATGTTGCCATTACATCCTGAGAGACTTCCTGATTCATCTCATTCAGCAAAATGACTGTTCAATCAGAGAGGTTTCACACAATACCAGCTGTCTTATCAACATATTTGAGATGTATGTCATGTGCTTGTAAGGTGGAGATATTTTACTTGAAGATGTATTCTTCATTAAACATTGAGTAGTACTACTGTTTACAGAGGCAGAGTTAACCAACACTTTAATGATCCCTGAAGACATACCTTATAGAGCTAACATGGCTAGAGTCAGTGCTTATTCCTTTGATAGATACTTATGATGTGATGTGGACTCTCAGCTGCATTTACGTTTGTTATGATCATCAATAACATGATTTAATTGTGTATAAGTCAGTTTTTTTTTTTCTACTTGTCTGTAATCCTTTTTTACTGGCCCCTAAACAAATAGTTATTTGTATTAGTGGTTATCAAGTATTGACAAAATCTGAAGTAAATTGTTACAGTAAATCTTAATTTACAATGTATAACACTACATGAACAGTGTCATGAATAAGTTAAAGTTCATACTGAAAGTGGAGGCTATTATTAAAAAAATAATAATTATATATATATATATATATATATATAAATAATAGGTACTCCTTTAGGTACTCTCATCTCTAATAAAGCTCTAGCATTAGTAGCTTTGCTGCAGATAGACAACATTAATACAAAATAGGTAGGTGTCATGGGTCTTGAGTGTGGTCGCAGATTATGCTAAAAGTTGTCAACAGTAAAGTTATCTAAGTGTGTTGTTCCTTTTTAGCAACAGTTTGCTTTATTTGCAAATATTCTTTCTTAAAAGCACCCTATCCAGCTTAAGATAGTGTGCCCTTTCTCTCACGGAGAGTTATATTTCAGTCATTGGACCAGAATAAAAATCGGTTTTACTACTGTAAGTCCATTCAGCTTGACAGATATCACACAGAGCTATACACAATTCCAGAAACATTTTGCAATGTGCATCATAGATCACAGTTTCACTCACCTTGACCACCTCTACTGTCATTACCAAACATTCAGCCAAAATATGAACAATAACGTTACCGTCAGTGGTCTTAATTGCTAGCTAACCACCGCTAAGGGAAATTACAGCAAATAGACTTTGCCTTAGAACGTTACATGTAAGAGGTAATATAACGTCAACGCTTACATACATTTTACATACAGTTTAGCAACAAAACGAAATACTGAGGGGACATTAATAACATTTTTCATGTTGCTTTTGAGCACTATGCATCCCCACTAACCTGATAAACGTTTTAAACAGTAACGGGAATACAGCGCCTCCTGCAGCGGGGAGCGGGAAGAGCGTTGAGGCTTTCGTCGCTGTTTGTCACTGCCCGAGGAGAAACTGCGGTAGTCGCGCTGTTGTTTATTTGATTGTCATGACTTCACGACCCACTTGCCCGACGGGCCAGTGAGTTGTTATATTTACTTGCCCGATGTGGCGTTTTACTTGACCCGGGCCATCGGGCGATCCTTATTGTTGAGCACTGTAAGACAGAAATTGTCTTAACAGTTTTCTGGTTCAGTCTAGGACTACAGTATATTACTTTCATTATCAGCCGATTATCGTCTCGATTCATTGATGTCTTCAAATGTCTTGTTTTGTCCCAAACCCAAAGATGTTCAGTTTACCAGGATATAAAGCAGAGAAAAGCAGCAAATATTCACAATTGAAATGCTATCCTAAGGGATTTTCTCATCACTTTTTGTTAAAAAAAGAAAAAATAGCACCTATATGTGAACCTATATTAATAAGATAATTTAATGTAGTTTGTATTGTATATCATTTAAAATAACAATTGTTTAATATTAAATTAAGAAATTATCTGTTCTCTTTTCCGTTGTTCTTTAATGTCTTTTACGTGCTGATTTTAGTCTCTAAGTTATAAAAAACTGGTGATAGTTAATAACATAAAGAGTCTCCAGTGTTGAGGTCAACATGTGAACACTTCTATGCTGCTGTTATGAGGAAGCAAGTTGTTTGAACAGTAATTCCTTTATGAAAACATGTAGCATGAGAGCGACCCAGGAAGCTCTGTTGCCTTTAGGCTCTTATGCCTCATTTCCATTGCATGGTTTGACTCAACCCGTATCAACTCACTTTTGGTACCGGGTGCTTTTCTCTATTTTGCTTTCCAATGCAGATTCCAACTGTAGGCGGGATACTCAGCTGATTGCCCTAGCAACGCTGCATGAAACGTGACACTCACTGGATCCTTTTATCGGCAATGATGTGTGCACTTTGTCAATTGTAAGCCGTAGTGTACGCCGTAGTGTACACCGTAGTTTTACGGGCTGCCATTTTGTTTGAGTGAATAAAAAATTGCAGTCACTATTGATGGTAACTTGGCTATTTAAAAATGTCGGGTTTGTGTAGGATGTCTTGTGTCGCATTAGTGAAAGATAAGCGTGATTAATGCTTCTGCGTTAAATCTACGCCCTGGCTACGTACGTAGGCATGTGGAGACACGGACCCTTAACTACATGTAGCAGCGACACACGTCGCTCGGCTGTGACTTGGTAGTGTTGCATTTCCCCCTACTCATTTCCTGGAAATCAATGAGAAGATTTAAATTTTCCTACAGATTTTCCACCGTGGTCAGAAAGTAGTGTTAATTTCATCAGACGAGACTAAATATGTTCGTCAACGACCTTTTTTTCCATGACTAAGACGAGACGATGACGAGACTGCACCAATGTCCAAAAAACGCTAACTAAGACTAAATTAACATGCATTATGGTTGACGAAAAAAGACGAGACTAAAATGTTTTGCATAAAATAAAAACTAAGATAAAATCTCTCTTCATTTTCGTCTACAATCGTCTCTACTTTTCCATCATGAGATAGAATATTCAACTGTTACTAGGGTAGGGTACGAGACCCGGTGCTAATACGGCACCGACCGGTGCCTTAACAACAGTTATACCATGGTCTGGGTAAATACTCAATTCTGATTGGCTGCAGGGTGTCCATTAAAAAGTGATATAGGACACCTACTAAAGGAGTTCGGGTGAAACTGTCGGTTTACTGTTCTAAATGAATGCGTTACATTAAATCAAAAAGGAAATGTGGATTTATTATTTCCAACTCCAATTTAAGGCTGCGGCCGACAGTAATGTTGCACATCGCGGATTAAATTCTTTGTAAAAGTCGTTATATTGTTTTGGGGACAATGACATGGCTGGATAGCTAGCTAGCTTGTCTTGTTATTCAACATACTGTCAAATTATTTTTACTGATTGCCAACTGTACGCAATGTTATTGACTTTGGATCTTGCTAGCATAACGTTAGCTTTCTGGCTCATAGCTAAACTGAAGGGTTCTATCAGCTGAGCGGACTATATAAATATCTCCAGTTGCTAAGGGAGGCAAGTCGTATCTAAGGTCCTTCCTAATTCCTGGGGGAGTCTACAATGTTTGCATTGCATAAGAACCTGATGGATGGGAATGATTGTTCCAGGTATTAGTCAAATCGTCAGGCGTAACCAGGGAAACGGAGTTATTGTTTGGATAAACTTTAGAATTCGATTGTAAAACTAATTAAAATATGAACTAACGTTTTAAAAATATGTTATTTGGCAAGTGACCATAGTAGACTTCGGCGGAGGCGACCGAGGTTCACGCCTCGCCGTCGTCCATTAATACCTGACAATGGACACCTTGTCGGGCATTAACCCTTACTTATCTACCAGACCGAATAGCAACGCGGATTTCTGTGCCAGTTAAATGTCTACGCTTCTCTCTGATGCTCCTAAACGGACGTTAGAGGCAACCGAAACATCGCTGCACGGGACGCTAGTCAACACCACACTCGACAGCAGGTAACGTTAGCCTACCGTTAGCTAGCAGCTGGAGTAAACACGGTTAAAATGCTGACAGCTAAACGGCGTAAAGTTTGTCTGTATTTCACTGGAGAGGATTCCAACAGGGGGACGTCCGACAGCCTGCAGCTGCCGTTGTCTGAAAAACAAAACATATGTTGCGTTCACTTCAAACTCGCCTCGCCAGCCTCGTGCTGCATTCAATGTTATTATAAAATACCCTTTCCCATTCAATGGTTGTTTTTGTCGTTCAACAGGAATTTACTGGTGAAATAAGGAAGAGGCTCGATATTTATATAACTTTATATAATTTATTGTTATATAACTATTTGACTGAAATGGTTATCAGAAATAATCTCAGAAATAATTTGTTATTTAAAAAAGACTAAAATGTTTTGACTAAAACTTGACTAAGATACCTTGAGTTCTCTTTTGACTAAAACTAGACTAAAATGACGAGACTTTAAGTTGACTAAAACTTGACTAACAAAAAAAGATATGTGAATGACTAAATATGACTAAAACTAAGAAGGACATTTGGCACGAGACTAAGTTAAATTAAAAATAGGTGACAAAATTAACACTATCAGAAAGCACAAGGGAGACACTTTGTTTTTCTCACTATGCCTCTGGAGTCGGTACTCGCTCTGAAGCGAATCACCCCCCGCCCCCGCCCCCTCCCCACACATGCACACACACACACACACACACACACACACACACACACACACACACACACACACACACACACACACACACACACACACACACACACACACACACACACATGCAGGCCCTGCTATTCCCTTAAAAAGATCAACGCACACAAGATATGTTTTGGGTAGTTTAGAAACAGTATAGAGCTGCAACAAATTATTGGTTCCAAATATTTATAATCTCTCAATTATTTCTTAATTGATTAATCCATTATGTATTTAGTTTAAGAAATATTTCAGAGCATATGAAAATGTCTTAAAATATCTTACCTAAAAGCCAAAGATATTTAGTTTTCAATGACATAAAACAGAAAAGCACAAAAAAACTCACATTTTGACAAGCAGGAAACATTGAAGAAATAACTTTTTAACTGATGGCCAGAAGTTGTTAAAGATAATTTCTTTGTTGATCGTTTAATCAGCTAATCATTTAAGCCCTTAAACTGTGTGGCTTTTACATAATTTGTCGACCAGAGAGCAACAAGTTTATTTTTTACTTTTCAAAGTACAGACCAGTCACAATTCTGGTCACAAAACAAATTCTTATCAAAAGTGTTTAAGTTAAAAAATGAATATCAGCTGATAGAGCCAATATTAGATTATGCATGTGTTTATGTATGTGTTGGGTAATACAGTCACTTCAACATTTGCCAGTATGCACTTATGCTTTAGCGGACATATTTCTGTTCTGTTGTCACCAAAGATAAATTACTGCACCTTTTATTCTACTTTATTCTACTGATTCTGTTGTGATTTTGACTGTTTGCCATGTGTGTTTTTCAGATGCTGTACTTTCATTTCACTGTACTCTCAAGTCCATAAATGACCCTTTCACCAAATTCCAAGGAAGCCTAGGAGGCGACATTAAGGGGAAATAAGGGAACAAAGAGAGGAAGTAGTTACATTTCACCTCAGCTCTCGTGTCCCTTTCTGTGTCCGTCGGTCAGGGATGGTGAGACCAGTAACCTCTCTTCCCTGTGCTGAAAAAAACCTCCTCTCCAGCGAGCTAAACAGCCGGTCCGTTTGCCAAACAGATGCCCAGACAGTCCATCAGTCAGTCCCTCCGTCAACCAGCCTGCTATCGTCCAGCAACCTATTACCTCACACCATGACTGCTCTGTCTGGCCTGTTTTTAGGAACTCACTAATTCATGGTAAGTTTGACTTCTGTCATGTATGATTGCGATGCTTTAGTGTTGAGACATTGTATCTCCAAGTTTACGTTGTTTGAATAAGAGTAGTTTGAGAGGGAAGTAATCATCACCCTTTTGTGTAAAATGTTTCCGATCAAGATAAAGAAAAACGTTTGATGAAGACTTGGTTTATGTTTTCCTCAATAAGCAGTGAAGTGTTTCCAACATGCAGCTGAACCATCAAAGTAAAAATGTATTTGTTAATTTAAACATGATCAGTTTGTGATGTGTGATTTGGAGGTTCAAGGTTTCTGCAGAACAAACAACATTTCTATAGTGTTGTTATTCCAGCCCAAAGCTTTTACGCTCCCTATATAGCCCAACTTATTAGATCCTGTATGATGATAGTCGGCCTCCCCAAATCAGCTATGCAACAAAGGGTGACTATTTTTACAACTCTGTTGCTCATTGATTTTGTACTTATTTAAAGTGAAAAGACTGATCTTTAAATGTGTTAAAAATTGGAATAAACTGTTCATTCATATTCAAAATAAAGAAGCGATTATATTATTTTTTAAATTTTTATTTTCCACTCCGTTACAAAAAAAGAAAGAAAGAAGCACAGTGGATATTTGTATCCCACTTACTGTAGTCAATTGTCTGTTTAATATCACGTTACTGCTAGTTAAAAATGGGAAAAAGTGCCTCTCCCATGTTCAAGTTCACTCTTGAATAACTTAGGTCCAATAAGTAGCTTTTTCGAGAGCTTTCAACCACATGTCTCAGTTTTTCTCAGTGGCGTAAGACTTGCTCAAGTATATGGTAGGGCTGGATGCCTGAAATCAATGTCACTATTGTCACATTTACCTCGATAACGATTAGTAAACAATACCTTATTAAATAAATACACCAGGTGTGGAGTTTTTATTAATTTGTACTCTATAATAAACACAAAAAGCATTCATTATGACTAATATTTGTGTAACTTAACGTAATTAAGGAAACTTGATTCATTTTTTTTTTTTAATTGCTCATATTATGCTTTTTGCCTTTTTCCCTTTCCTTTATTGTGTTATATATCTTTTTTTGTGCATGGTATAGGTTTACAAAGTGAAAAAGCCCAAAGTCCACCCCAAAGGGACTTACCATCTCCAACAGAAAACACTGTTCACAAACTTCTCCAAACAGCTCTATTGTAGTCCAGCCTTTACTTCCGTGACAAACGTGCGTCACTTTGTAACACACGTTATAATGCTTAAAGCAGTACTTATTTATCTACTGCGCATGTGCGACTCCCAACAAAGATGGAATAGAAGTGCGATGCCTCACTAGGTAGCTAAAACAGAGCGCTCATCACACAGGGTGAAAAGAGAAGCTGCAGCAATATACACAACAACGTTGTACAACGGTACAACAAAAATATGGTATTTTTTGAAAATTAAACCATGTAAACCTATTCTGGTACAAACTCTAAATACAATCATGAACCTGAAGATGAGCATAATATGAGCACTTTAAGCATCAAAAGTATTTGAAGAAAAGCTTTTGTAATTGTCTGCTGCGTCTGACACAATTAGCGTCCGCCAGCAGACTGTGGCCTGGAGACATTTATCGGTGTTTTAAGGCAGCGCTGCCTGGAAGGCACTAGGATTAGGCAATGGTTATGGTTAGGGTTAAGTGCCTTAAAGTCAACGGCTGCAGCGCTACCTGGAAGGAGACGTTGGGCGCTTAAAACACCATCGAGCCCTGGAGACACTCCTATTGCAGGGTAAGATGTTAACTTCAGGGCTTACACCCGTCACTCACAACACTCAGCAAATAGGTGGTGTTGTACATGTCGTTAAGCCCTTAGAGGATATATTACAGCTATATATGCTGCTGCTTATAATGTTAGGCTAGTTTCTCATAAAAAGAAGAAAATATAAAACCAGCAGGTCCTTTATGTTCTTTTGATAGGGAGACTCTCATTTTCCTCTTTGAAAGGACACAAACAGTGTTTTCCTGGTATAACACCAGACGAGTCAGGTTTGGGTAGAATAGCAGCAAACCAATATTAAAACTTCCACAAAAACCTGACCGACTCACACGCGTGGTTGCAAAGATATTGCTAAATAAACCTCTTTTGCGAATACCTCTTTTTCTCAGTTCTGTAATGCTCATTGGCCATGAGTATGAATGAATATTCCACCTAGCTTCCTTCAGTGACCACATTTTGTGACTAGTGCACGCAGTGTAGTCAGATCGGGTGGATTTTCCACCCAATAAGGCTCCATTTTATTGAATTCGGTGGGTAAAAATAGTTTTGGGCTGTGTGCCCTACTTTTTGTATCATTTGGGCAGTTTCCCCCTACAGGCAGTACCTACAGTACCTGCCCAGGGACTGCGGTCAGAAAATTGCAATTTGTTAAAAAACCTGGTACATTACATATCTTCTTGTTTTAAGGTCTTTGTGCATTTTCCGGAAGAAAGAAACGTACATACTAAAACCTAGGCTATATTCCAATAAATTGGTCGTAAATTGGCTGTAAATACAAAAATATGGCTACTTTCATGACAAATGGGTGGGTTCTAGTCTCTGATAATTTTTGTCGGTCACATCTTGCAACACTTCTGTTAGCCCACAGCAGCACAACAGCAGTGTGCATTGCCACGATGTATGCTAAACAATACAACAGGATTTTTAGCTTGTGTGTACCATGGATGTATAATAAGACCTGGATACAGCATTCCAGGCGGAGCCCCGCTCATTCCTATGAAAGTTGCTCAGTGGCGCATGAAGCCATCATGGAGCCAAAAATTACCAGTTTGATCGGCACTCTTCTGCACCGTGCGACCCGTAGAGCAGGCACACTAGAGCCGGCTACCTCCGCTAACTTGAATGGGGATAAAATGATTTAATCGTGCAGCTCTTCTAGACTTTACACATGTTAGCGGACCGAATGGATACAATAATAATAATGATAATGAAATGATTTATTTCGCTGGGGTTGTGACCCTTTAAAAAAAAAAAACGTCCATATCCACTGACATCTCTTGCTATGTAAGTCTATGAGAAAAGTCTTTTTGGGTCAGAGGGTATCATGTGATGGGCCTGGAGTTGCAATTCCACTGTTGCCGCCATGTACAATTTGCTTCAAAGTCCGGAGCACTTTCTGGGGGCTGGTGTGTACTTACTTCTAAAATGATTTACAGCTCATCCCTTGGCTAATGACGTGATGGTGAAGCAATGTGGAGGTTTCAAACTAGAGCTGGGTGATTGGATGAATACATTGGATTGTTTTTAGGCTGATATGACAGTAGTTGTTTTGGTAGTTGAAATTTTGCCTCCTTAAGCTATTTGAAATTATGTCTAAATTAATAAAAATGTGGAAAAATGAGGGGGGGAGGGGGGTCATCTGAATAATTTATAAAACCTCTGCATTTATGTCAGATCTTGTAGCTCTCTGTTTCCCTCTCATCTGGATGTATTTGTTTTTTCACTCCATATTTGCATGTTCTGTCAATGCAGCCTCTTTCCCTGGGTTTAGAACAAAGCCGATGCCTCGCTGTCGTTTGCATCTAGCAGCCTGTTTTTCCACGGATACTGCCGCGTCGCTGAATAACTGATGGCCACTCCACTGGTCAGGCGACAACATTTGCATATCAGACAGGTTGTCTCAGCCTTACCTGCCATGTACTCTAACATCACTGTAGTAAATCGCATGTATGTATGCAGTAGAGGGAACCAGAAAGAAGGTTCCTCCGTTGGTACTGGGGCGTGCTTTTTTATTTATTTGGATATTTAAGCGTTTTAGGAAGAGTTTAATTTGAACCATGACTTTGCAGGTAAGACTTTTTATTTTATTAATTAGTGCATTTTCACACCACACCCGTTGGTGAAACTAAGCTTATATGCCCCAAATTATTAAGTGGAGTCTGTGTTCATTATTATCTCTTATCTGTTTGAATTTGTTCTGACATTCTCTTCTTTGCTGATCTTCATAGTGTATCCTGGTATAGATTTTGGCTGTTGGACTATCTGTAAGCGAGCTGTTATAGTTATAGCAGGATAAAGGTTTTCTCTGCCTATTTAGCTCATAAAAAGCCAGCCGAGTCTTAATATCTTCCACATGGAGGAAGATACAAAAATAGCCTAAGTTAACTACAATTACTCAGCAACTATTTTGATAATTGATTAGTCATTTCAATGCCAAACATTCCCTGGTCATATTACAGTAAGATGATTATCTTGCTGTTTTAGACTGTTAGTCAGACAAAACCAGCAAATTGAAGATATTTCCATGGCCTCTGAATGGATGGGCATGACATGTTGTCATTTGGACACTCATTATAATGACTTTAGTTATTCCCTGACTTTTAATCTGGGGCCTTTTTGTTAGGGCATTTTGAGTGAAAATGCCCTAACATTTATTGGATGGGTTGTCATGGGTTGTAATCTGGTGCAGACATTTATGTTCTCCTCAGGATAAATTGTAATAACTTTGGTGATCCCATAACTTTTTATTTGCCACCATCATCACGCCAATTCTTTTAATTTGTCCAGTACTTTGGTTTATGGAAAATTAATGACATTCCCATCAGCCACAGCTTTACTTTGGGTTTAACTAGTAAATGTTAGCAGGCTAAACTAAAGGGTGAATAGCATGTTAGCCTTGTCATTGTGTAGAATGTTAGCACATTTTACTTTAGCATTTAGAGGCGATGTGCCTAAGTGCAGCCACACAGCCATGCTGTGACTGTTGATCAAAGTGTTACCACATACTTCTCTAGGGTCGGGTTGCTGGTCGCAGTGGCTGCAGCAAGAGACCCTAAACTCCCCTTTCTCGAGCCACATTAACCAGCTCTGACTGGGGGATCCCGAGGCGTTTCTAGGTCAATGTGGAGATATAATCTCTGCACCTAGTCCTGGGTCTACCCAGAGGCCTTCTCCCAGCTGGACATGCCTGGAACACCTCCCTAGGGAGGCGCCCAAACCACCTCAGCTGGCTCCTTTCCACGTAAAGGAACAGCTGCTCTACTCCGAGTTCCTCACAGATGACTGAGCTTCTCACCTTCATCTCTAAGGGAGACGCCAGCCACCCTCCTGAGAAAACCTATTTTGGCCGCTTGTACCCACAATCTAGTTCTTTCAGTCATGATCCAGCCTTCATGACCATAGGTGAGAAACCATAGGCTCAGCTTTCTTTGTCCTGCTCCAATGTCCCAAAAAAATAAAGGCTTTTTAAACTTCACCCTCCTGAGTGCCTTAGTGACCCTAAGACCCAGAGGTACTTGAACTCTATTGGGTTCCATTTTCATTACATGTTTCATACATTAAAGAGAAAATATCAGAAACATCAAAGTATCAGCAGAAACCACAACACTGTGTGTCTGCAATAGAATGACATCATCAGACAACAGCAGTACATTCAGTGTTACCACAGGGTCACTATATAAAACCACATTATTTAGGTTTTTGTTGTGTGTCCTCCTTACCTATCCTCATCTCCTGCCTGTGCAAAGGATGTTGCACATTCTGAGGCAACAACATGTTAATATAAGTGTGTGCATGAATATATGTATTTGATGCACACGTGTGTGTGTGTGTGTGTGTGTGTGTGTGTGTGTGTGTGTGTGTGTGTGTGTGTGTGTGTGTGTGTGTGTGTGTGTGTGTGTGTCTGTCTGTGTGTGGGGTGTAGGCTCAGTCTGTGTCTGCACCTTTTGAAATGTATGTGTAGTGTCTGTCAAAGCCAGTGTGAAAGTCTTGGCTCAATGCCAGAAATCCTCGTACTGTACAAGGAAGGGAATCCTTTCTGTCCTGTTTGGGTGCTCTCTCTCACTTCATCTCACACACACACACACACACACACACACACAGTTTAATTTGTTTTTTCCCTTCGCATAAGTCATAGCATAGTATTGCTATTATATTGCTAGTGAACCAAAAGTAAAACATGGGGACCACATTTGAAACTACACCCTCTGTGATATTATTATTATTTTGAAGGGTATTTAACAGTGTTTTGTTTTTTGTTTTTTCTGTGTGTATCCATTGCGAAGCCCCGGAGTGTGAGTGGAGTGGAGATGAGAAAAAGGCAGGCGGCACACATCGAGGCCACACCCCAGGCCCCTGGACATCCCCGACCCAACACCTGCTGCCTCTGCTGGTGCGGCTGCTGCAAGTGTCTCTGGTAAGAAAATACTATACTATACAGTACTATACTGAAGTCTACTATACATACTATACTAAGTCTGTGTCTTATTTCTTTTCCATCATATGGTTTTTCAGGTAGACTGTGGCTCACTGGCTCAGGATATGAACACTGTCCTTAAAGCCACTATAATTAATAATTTCTTTTTTTATAAATAATTTATCTAAGTTTGCTGTTAATAACTACAGCACAGCCACTTTATGAAGAGCTTTACAAAAAAGAAGGCTTGCAGGCTGAAGCAACTATGTGGCATGACGTCATTCAGTGACTTTCAGCAATTTTTTTAGCAGCCAGTAACATTTTTTTAATTTGAGAAGAATTGGCAACGTTGCTTGTGATGAATTAACTGGAGTTGACAATAAAGCTGCCTTTTAAAAAAAATTGATGCTTAGAAGCAGTAACGTAAATATAAATTGAACCACTAGGCCAAAGCAATATCTGAATTAAACTATTAATACTACTAATAATAAAATCATATAAATACAGATTGCAGCTATACAGCACCTTTTAAGCATTGTGTTATTGGACAGCCGGAGATTCATGCATTTATGGTCACAATTTCTTAAAAAAAAAAGAAAACACTGAATTTTATCATTTTAGTTATTAGGAAACAAAAAAAATATCCCCTGTGCCTGAAACAACAAACAGATGGTCCTGTTGCCTAATCCGTGATGTTATGCTTATGTTGAGTTCCCTACAAATGTAACTGAAAAAAATAGTCTCTATAGCGACACACAGTTTTCAGAGTTGAACAATTATGAAGCCAGATGTTAAAGTCAAGTCAATTTTAAATATATAGGCCAAAATCCAAAATTTGCCTCAAAGGCTTTCTCTATAGACCCTTGGTTTGCAGAAGGAAAAAGTCACAAAATGTGTGGGAGCTCTCTGAACAAAAAACACCATAAGTTCTTACAATATTTACGCAAATACAGTAATACAAAATGATATAGTGGTGAAAACGTACTGAGATGATCTGTGAACAGACACGTCACCTGAATCCAGAAGATTAACTTTATTCTTTGTATTCCACTGTTCGATGCAAGGCCTGCAGGTTTTAAGGGCCGTGCAGATTTTGCAGGAACCAGGTTTTTGGCAGTTAAATGTAGCAAACAGCTTCTGCACGATCAGCTTGTCTGTGCTAAAGGTGTGTTTGAAAGGTAATTATAGGAGTGTACAGTAGATTTTATTTTTTAATTGATAATGAAAATAATCATTATAGTTGCAGCTTTAATTCCTGCCTTGCATTTTTGAATACGAGAGAAAAGAGTACACAGCCAACACAACAACAAAAAAATGTTTCTGTGTCCAAATACTTACAGATTGCAAACTTTACTGCACCAAATGCCCCTAAGCAAGGCATCAAAACCAGTAACTGCTGTGTAGCTCCTACTACTGCTTCACTGTGGCTGCACTCTTGCCAGGAGAGAGGAGTGAATGAAACATTGTTTTCAGGCAGTGAATGGTGAATGTGCTGCTTTTTTCACACCACTTCATCTGAAGTGGTGGCAGCTTGTGGACTGGGCCCGTAGTAAGTGCTCTGTGACTCCGCTGTGTGTTTCTCAATCAAATGCTGGTGTCAGATATCCAGAATGAGCCTGGAAATATGTCTTCAGTATCCTATATGTTTATTTATTTTAGCGTCAAGGCTGGGAGGGATAATATGCCGTTTTCAGTACAAGTTTGTGTGAGTTAAACCCCTGAATGCTCTCTGTTTTTTTTTTCTTCTATCATGCCAAGTCAAGAGATCTGTGTGAGTGTGTGTGAGTCACAGGAGATCTCGTCTGCCACCGTGGTGAAGTTTTATGGGGACGGTGTACGAGTGTTAATGGTCATGGAATACTGTTACATTTAGTTTTTCATCCATCCTTTTTCTCTCTTTTTTTTCTCTATTTTCTATCCCCTCCTCATCCGCCCTCACACAAGGTTCCTTATCTACTTGGGGTGCCTTCTATTTCCATCCACACGTCACATGCAAAACAGCTGTGAAGAACAGCCTGTATATTTAGCTGTATTGTAAGGGCGCCCGGGGGCTGTGGCTAGCTTAGCCCATTACTGCAACACAATGGGGACTTTGACAAGAGACAGCAAGAGGAAGGAAAGATCCTCCATGGTGGGACAAAAATAGACAGCTCAGTGTCTGTTGCATTGTGAACTTAGCATGTGTGACTGAGCTACGACAGACAGAGGCTACCGTGTGTATTAAGTGTTTACATAAAAAAAATGCACTGTGGCTTTATTGTTTTGTGGATTTTGAAGCTTACACCAATGCTTCCCAGTGTGATTGATAGCTGGAAGAGTTGAACTGAGTTAGAGCTGCATCTAACAATTGCTTACATTATTGATTTATCTGCCCATTATTTTCATCATCATTTGGTCTATAGAATGTCAGAAAATTGTAAAAATCACAATTTCCTAAAGCCCAAGGTGATGTCTTCCAATTGATTGTTTTGTCTGACCAATAAATAGTCCAAAATCCAAACATATTCAGATTACTGTGACGGTAGGGTTGGGTGATTGTTTCTATTTTCATATCGTCCAATCGTGGTTACTTGAGATCGCCGATAGGTGAACAATAGAAAAAGTAAATCAGCCCTGATACTGATCTTGTTGATTGGCTCTGGACATCCCTAGTGAGAGGAGAAATTTGGTTGTTTGGATACTAGGGCTGTCCTCGACTAAAGAAATTCTTAGTCGACTAACACCTATACATGTCGACTTATCGATTAGTTGATTTAATTGAAAGAGCTGTGCGCTTTGAGAGGTGGTTAAGACTAGAAAAGCACAATATAAATGTAGTTAATTAACCATCTGTAAAACTGAGTTTCTCCACAATTAATCCTGCAAAAGCACCACTTTAAATCTTGTGTTTACCATAAATGTGCTCAGAAGTTTCTTGGAAATAAGTAATTAAGCATGAATAAGCATAAAAAATGACTAATCGACTAAAGAAATCTTAGTCGATTAAGACCAAAACGACCGATTAGTCGACTAATCAACTAAGAGGTGGCAGCCCTATTGGATACAGTGTAGAGTTTTTTTCTTGGGTGGTAACTACGGATGGTGAATGCTGATTTGCATGGACTAAAATCATTTTGTATCTGTACATTTGTCACAATCAATGCATCATTGCAGCCTTAATTCTACAGTAGGTAAATAAAGACAACAACGTCCCTATAGTCAAATATGTAGCTAAAGGTGAACCGTAATGAATTCTGATCTAACTGCGACTCTCCATCTACAACTTAATCTAATGATAAATAAAATATATCCATTTAAAATGCCAGAAACATGTCCAGACTTTTGTTTTGGCGAGCATAATCAATTTCTTGTCTCCAATCAAGGAATGAAGATAGGATGGAGAGGAGTGAACGACAGACCTGCACCAAGATGGACAGTATTGAAGCTGCAGAAGAACAGTAAGTCCAGCCATCATCCTTTCGGTCCTGCATGTTTGTGTCAGTATGGTTGTGTGTGTCAATCTCACACACATGAATGTCTTCATTTGTTTATGTCTGACTGTAGACAGCCCAGTCTAGACGAGGCGCTGTTGTGGGCCCGGAGCTTTGAGATGATGCTGCGCTCGCGGGAGGGCCGGGAGGTCTTCCGGGAGTTCCTGCGCTCTGAGTACAGCGAGGACAACCTGCTTTTCTGGATGGCCTGTGAAGAGCTGAAAAAGGAGACTGATCCCTTAGTGATTGAGGAGAAGTCCAGGATCATATACGAAGACTACGTGTCCATATTATCACCCAAAGAGGTACCAGCTGTATTTGTGTTGAATCGGCAGAAGTGAGCCACCACTGCCATGTTAGCAGCATGGCTCTAAGGATGGCAATGTTGGCCTGTCGTTTGCTCAGTCCACCCCTTTGGTCCGGACTGAAATATATTTTTTCATAGTCCCCAGATGATAAAGCCTAATGACTTTCCATGTAGCCCCATCATCAGGTCACATTTTCATATTGCCCAACACTTTGGTTTATGACTAAAACTTAAAATATTCAGTTGTACTTTGGCTTCTAGTGCCAAATAAATGTTACCTAAAGGTAAATATTAGCAAGCTAGCACGCTATACTCAGATGGGGAACATGGTAATAAACATTATACCTGTTGATCAGCATCTTAGCATTGTCATTTTGAGATGTCACCATGATAATGTTAGAATTTAGCTTTACGCACCACTGTGCTTAAGTACAAAATTACAAAGGTGCTAGCATGGCTAAAGACTCTTGTTAAGAAGCCAAATAGTGAACAGCCTGTCATGTCTTTAAGGAGCCACTGGTACTCTACGGATCACTTAAAAAAACACCATGGTTTATAAATCAAATTTGTTTTCCACATCCCAGGTGAGTCTGGACTCGCGGGTCAGAGAAGGAATAAACCAGAACCTGGCGGAGCCCAGCAACCTGATGTACGAGGAGGCCCAGTTCCAGATCTACAACCTGATGCATCGCGACTCCTTCCCCCGTTTCCTCAACTCCTCCGTTTACAGAGACCTCCTGGCCAACAGGAGGCTCACCTGCCTCGACACCTAGACTCCACCACAGTCCCTCATCGCCATCGTACGCCAACGAGACTACTACTTAAACTTCAAATACTACTATGGTGCCAGAAGTCGGGTTTGGAAATTCTCTCCATCTTTTTTGATTGATAAGACTGAATGACATCCAAGATAGCTGGTTGTTTTTTTATTTATATTTTTTAAGCAATTTATGTCCAGTTCTCCACTGGAGCCAGGTCGGCCTTTGCTGGTTGGTTATTGGTCAATTTAAGACCATTAATGCTGGCCAGTGATTGTTTTGCTAGCAATTTGTGCTGTTTGTTAAGGTTCACTGGCCAACCCACTTGTCAGCTGAAGTCAGTTGAAATGGCCAACCTGATGGCCAGCTGCTGGTTAACTGTGGACAAGGACTCTCAGGCGGTGGGGCCAGAAAGAGGAGAGCAGAAAGTGGACAAGCCAACTGTTCCTGTACTGTAATATTTAGACCTCATGCTTTCTACCTTCACTTTAATATTCTCTCTCTCTCTCTCTCTCTCTCTTACTCATTTTTTCATGTTGTTTTGTTTTTCTAATTCTGTCCCATTCCGCAGATGTGTAAAATTGTGTTTTTAATTTTAATTTACTGTCCAAACATGACACCTCGTTGTTGGTGGGAGTTGGGGCGTCTCCGCCCATTTAACCAGTAGAAGCACTGGCTCTGCATGTGACTCTCTCTTTACAGTAGCTTGACGATGTAAGCCGCGGACTGCAACCGTTTTTGAATATTGAGATGTATTAAGACAGTGGACCTGTCTCTCTGTCTGGATGTCTATATTCAGTGAAGGGAAAAAGGACACTTTGCCAATTTATAGTTTACTGCAGTTTTTTTTATTGAGGAGATATGATGGCTTCAACAGCACATACCCATCCACCTGTCCATCCATCCACCTGTCCATCCATCCATCTGTCCGTCCAAGCACTTTCCTTCTTTGGGATTCTTTAACTGGGAGAAGTAAGGGCTAGAATTGTGGTTGGGCAGCTACATGTATTATTATTACTCATGAACTTTAGACAAAAAATCTCTCCACTGAGAAAATCACAATGCCTTTACATGTAAGAAAAAGGCAGCACAAGCGCTGCTGGAGTTTTTCTGGAAAGCAACCACAGTTTGTCCAACGATCCCTACCTCCCATCTTTTTTCCCTCCCTCCAACTCAGACCATCACAGCCTGACAAGCACAGGTGCCCAATGTGGGGGAAAAAAACAGCTGGAGAAAATACAAACAAACCCACAACGACTCCAAAGTCATCTACATTTTAAAATTGTTGCGCAGAAAACGAGGGTTTACCTTTTAGTGTTTTACAATGATCTGAGCATTATGGAAAGCTAGTTCTACTTGGAGAACGTAGGGAGATGCAGCAGGCACAGATCTAATTGAAAGGGTTATTGAGCCCTGGCCTTTGTCTGTAAGGCTTTAGCTTTAGATGCTGTAGGTAACATGACAAGTCGCTGGAGTTGGACGTCCAGTATCACGCTGCAGATACGTGACACGGGTGCCAAACATGATGTCAAAGATGCTGTGAAGAGATATCAGATGTGACTTGTCACCAGGCTGTCGGCCATTCTTGTGCATGTCTGTTTCTCCAGCAGATGGAGCTGGGAGAGTGTATGGTAGTCCTTCAGTTAGCTACTGCCCATTTAAGACGCAATTTTTTTTTTACCAGAGCTAGTGAAGAGGGTTGGTATAATAATGCGTAGTCATGCTACATGTAGGGCTGCCACCTCTTAGTCGATTAGTCGACTAATCGGTCGTTTTGGTCTTAATCGACTAAGATTTCTTTAGTCGATTAGTCATTTTTTATGCTTATTCATGCTTAATTACTTATTTCCAAGAAACTTCTGAGCACATTTATGGTAAACACAAGATTTAAAGTGGTGCTTTTGCAGGATTAATTGTGGAGAAACTCAGTTTTACAGATGGTTAATTAACTACATTTATATTGTGCTTTTCTAGTCTTAACCACCTCTCAAAGCGCACAGCTCTTTCAATTAAATCAACTAATCGATTAGTCGACAAAATCGTATAGGTGTTAGTCGACTAAGAATTTCTTTAGTCGAGGACAGCCCTAGCTACATGCTAGCCTTTTCAACAAGGCTAAATAGGTTTCAGCATGCTGTAGGCAAGCATTCATCATGCTTGTGCTAGCCATGCTAATCCCCCATCCCACTGCCAGCACTAACATACTCTGGTTTGTTTTTCTAATCTGACTTTGACAGCATGCAATGATAATGGCTATGTGTGTGTATGGTACACACTTAACAGAAATATTTTGATAAAAACTTTAAGGGGGTCTTGCCAAATGTCCCATTTAATGTTTTTAGTATATAAACCTTTTGTTTTTTGATGATATGAACATTTGAACTTTGGCCTGTGGATGTGCAGTAGAAAGTGCATGAGTGCAGTATATGCTATTCTGTTTAATTAACTGGGCCTCCAAGTCCAATCATTGTGTAACATGATGGATAGCTGACCTTAAAGTGTCAATAAAACAGTGCCACTCCTTACTGATAAATGTAGGCATCCACCTTGCCACCTCCTTTACAGTAACTACCTGAAGTTCACGTGCCAAGCTTGGTCCAGATTAAATTTAAGAATAGACTGTGCAGGATGTCTAGCAGACTATTGAAGTGCAATTGGATGTCATTAGCGATTATAGAATGAAGCTGTGTACTATTATGTTAGATTGGTTTTAAATTGTCAGAAGTTACTAACCATGACACCTTTTAGAATACTCAATGCCACTGTTGGATTAATCAAGAAACTGACTCTAGTTAGCATTTGCAAGTTTTACTAGATGACTTTAAGGCAAGAGATAATTTTATTGATAATAATTTAATTAAATGCAGGTCCTCTGCTCGAGCCTAAATGGAAAACGAGTCCATGGAGTCATGGTATTTTGAGTTTTCCTCCAGACTTATTTTCACTTACAGTGTTAAATGTGTAGCTGTCACATCAAAACCAAGCTATCATATTACCACAAAAGCTTTCTGTAGTAAAAGTGTTGGTTATAAATTGGTAACACTGACACTGTAAAGTCGAGAAGAAATTTTTTGCAATGTTCCTTCTTGAAAATATACTATATTTAACTTGCCAATACAATACTCCCATGCAGACTACATTAATACACATAAGGACTTGATTTGATATTGCTTAGCTGCTGTAATGAAGAGCCGTGCATGCATGCGCATAAGAATAATTAACCAATTCTGATACTGAAAGATCAGTTGTCACACTTACTCCTTGAGCAGTTTTCATTTCTAGGAAGCATTTTAGACGTATTTGGACAACTTTGTAACTTTTTGACTGAGTAGAAGAATGCCTGTCACTCATAAAGCTCTATTGCAAACAAGTCCTTCTTCTGTTCAGTACAGCTATGTTTCCTTGTTGCTGAGTTTATATAGTAATTAAAATGAGAATGTTTCACCAAGAACCAGATAATGAAATCATGGTGCAATTAAACCAAGTTTACATTTATAAATTGTGAGACGTGTGTACCTTATTAAATACTTGTAACCGTGGGGAGCAGAGAAACCAGCCGGTCTCTGCCCAGTGCTAACTCTATTAGCACTTTACAGGGTTTACAGGGAGGACAGACACAGCAGAATCCCAGGTAACAGTGTTTTACAAGGAGGACAGACAAGGCAGAAACCCACGTTTTCTGCTTACGTCCTTTCCTCTTAATTTATTGTGACTTTTACACAGTGGGGGAAAAGTACACAGTTGTTTATTTTTAATGACTGAATTTGAAATGTAGATTTTACAAGCAATGGATGATGATAATGATGTAAAGTGATGTGTCATCGCTGAGTTTAGATTTTTTTTGTCTTTAAATTCACATGGGTTCCAAGTGAGTGGGTTTTTGAACTGTGACGTGAAAAGGTTGAGAGCTGTGTCCTGATCGGGTGGAGGAGGTTTGCGAAGCTTTGGCCTTACTGACACGTTTTATTTTTTTCCTTTGTATAGAAAAACAACAACAAACGTCTCCGTAGGCTTTTCACTACCTCTCATGTTGGTTAATTTATTTCACATCTAGTTGTTAATGTACAAGTTGTTTTTTAGATCTACTTGAAGCCTAACACTGTAAACAAAAATGTGCACAGAAAAATGACTATGTACAGTATATGACCAGAGGGGTTAAAGAGAGCTTGGCCTAGTCGAAATTATTCTTTTTGTTTGTATGTATGTTTGTTTTTAATTGTGTTGAGCTGAACTAGATTTTGCATCTCTATAAAGAATTCAGGAATCTACTGTCTAAGGGCTAATCCCATTTTTGCCTATGCAAATCTGTTACTGTGGGTGAGTTGGGAAAGTGCGAACTACCGCACCTTTCACCTGTTTTAGATGGACCTTGGTTTACAATGCCCTTTGCTGATATTCTTCAATCTAAGTCAGCAAAAATGTACGCTTATTTTGTTTCTATATAAGTATACATACATATGTATACATATACATACATACATACATACATACATATATATATATATATATATATATATATATATATATATATATATATATATGTGTGTATGTATGTATGTATGTATGTATGTATATATATATATATATATATATATATATATATATATATATATATATATATATATATATATATATATATATATATATATATATATAACAAGTAATATACAGAGAAAATAGTATATGCCTTTGTGATGATAAAAAAAGAAACCTTGCTGAAAACAAATAAATGTGTTGTCTGACATTATGTGGCTGTTTGCTGGACTCTTGGTAAGAATATATAGACGACTGGAACTCAACTGACAGTTAAGCGACTGACTGAAGGTTGACTGTCATTACTCAGACTACAACACTAGTAGCTGAACCAGTGCAGTATTTCCTAACTGAGGGGGAAAAAGTTTATGTATTTAAGGAGAAACCACATCAAGACTTTCTGTGACAAATATTGTTATCCAACTCTAGCCTGTGAGTGAAATAAGGTATTCAGGCCACCCAGGACTTGTCATTTTTCACTGTATCATTTGGTCATTTTTAAAGCAAGACTATGCAACTTTTGCTAAACAAAGGCCATAATTGCCACCGGTGACAGTTAAGGGATAAGGGCAAATGATATAACATTGTGTAAAAGTAGCAAAAGTAGAGTCAAGTCATAAAGTCAACAAACTGACTCAGTAATGTCAATTAAAGGGGTGTAAGTTTGCTAGCATTAGCCACCACAAGCTAGTTGTTACACCAGACCAAAGTAAGGCTGCAACGCCAAAATCTTTGAGTATATAAAATTGAGCAAAAGTGTGTTTTACTGCTTATTAAATTAACTTTTCTTTTGGAAGAGTCAGGCTGTGTTATTTCATCATCAAGTTGCATAGTCTCACTTTGAAGAGCTGAGTTGGAGCATGTGCACTGTCCATATGTAAGTCACATTTTATAACCAGTAATCCATTAATAAAATAAAAGAATTCCACTTGCCATGAAATAATTAACATTTTAGCATGATTATCTTTTTATTTGTCAGTGGACACTGCACATCTGTTAGTGTGAATTTGTAATCAAATGTGTGCAGCACCATGTCGTCAGCAAACAACAGGAACTTATTTTTCTATTCTTCAACTTATTGTTCTTTTTGTAGCCACATCCAGTCAGACTATCACTGTGCTAATACAGTAGCGTTGATGTGAAACACATCAGCAGAAGTAGGCTTTTTGTTTTTTTAACACTCCACCAATGCAAGATGTAAGAAAAGTCAATAATACATTACTTACAAGACCATTCACTCAGCTTTTGAGAGACACTTTTAGCTTTGAGTTAAGGGTTGATTTGAGTTTTAATAATTTATTTTTAACTCTTTGTACAGAAAATGTTGCTCCTGAACCGAGATAGAAATGAGAATAGGAGGGTTGATGTTTTATAGATTTTTCATCCACAATTCCTTACAATGCATCCTGGCTAAAGAAAGACAGGTTTATCGACTGATGTTGGTTTGAAACTCAACCTGCTTTGTGTGTTCCCTCAGTTGAATTTGGTGCCTCTTTATGCTTTACAACAGACCTCAAGATCTCTTTCTGTCTTTTTCTCTCTCTCTCTCTCTCTCTCTCTCTCTCTCTCTCTCTCTCTCTCTCTCTCTCTCTCTCTCTCCTCTCTCTGTCTGTCTCACTTCCGCTCTCTGTAACATTAAAGATACAACAGAGCAGAGACGGTCCCATTTTACAACCAATATAACACTGATGTTTGTTCCTCCTACTGACACCCTCATATTGTCTGTTTGGTACCTCTTCCAGAGGTGTTTGTGCTACTTAAGGAAAGAGATTATATTCGTGCAGGTACCTGGTTGAAGTTGGTTTTCAACAGTTTTAGGCAATCACTGTTCTCTTTATTGATTTAGATGCCTAAGCCTCTTGTTTTTTGTCATGCCTTTGTAGATAGATCACAGTCGGCGAAAGATGATCCACAGGTGAAAATAAAAAGAATTTTACTGTCACTTTATGTGATTAAAAGAAGTGACATTTTTCTATTTGCATGCTTTTTGCTAAATAAATGAAATAATTCAGTTATTTGCTATAAACGATACTGTATGAGTATGTATTCAAGTACTGCAGTATGCAGACAATTAAAAATATCACAAACTTTTGAGAGGTTCATATCTTTCTTCTAGTATGTTTCACTAATAATATTGACAGTTATGGGTTCTTAATTCTTGTTTCGAGTGTCTCATGAATTGCCAGAATGACTAAATGACCCTCTTTGTATTAACAAATATAGACTGGTTGGTTATTTCCACATGCATGACTTGCAGAATAATTTTACCAGGACAATGCTAGTGCAGGGTACTTTTAATCAACACGTTTTGTCAGTTGAGCTCAACTTTTTTCTATTTTTCACTGATTGCTTGACGTTTGATTATGACTGGGATCATGTCTGTTTTATTATTATTTACATCAAGGCAGGTTCAATCTTATCATTGTGCTCACTAATGGTCAGCAGGTAGTGTGGAGTGAAATGTATTATTTATTATCTTGCCACACAAAGCAAATATGACCTCAGTGTTTCAGATTTAAAATGTTGAGTTGAGAAAATGACAGTGCAGCTTCAAACAGAAGCCAGAAAGCTCACAAGTTCAATAGATTGTGCAACTTCCTCAAACATCTCACTGTGCACTGTGTCCCTAACTGGGTTGTGATCAAGGATCTGATTGCTTTTCATCATGACTTTTAAAAAAAAAGTTTTTTTCAAAGGAAACTGATCATTGATCCTTGATCAGCAGTCACTGTCTAAAGCACTCTGAGATGCAGGAATCCCTTAACTGTATCATTACGTAAAAAAGATGTTCCTATCTTATTTGTCCAAACTTGATAAAACATCTATCCTCTGTTGTAGAATATCACAGAAGGGGCTCGTCTCATCTAGCCTTGTCTTCTAAGGATGTGAATCTGTACTTTAAGACATTTGGTACAAATTTAACTGAGCATTAAGGAATTTGTACATTGTGAGAAACATTTCATGTTGGTGTTGCCAATTCTCTGCATGATAGTATACTACAGATGTGAGTGTAATTGTCACCAAGGACAGTAGAATCAAGATTAAAGAAATATTTACACCCAAAATTAGTTTAGAAAATGTGGATTTTTTTCTTCCTTAAGACTTAACTTGGTTAACAAATTTTACAGTAGCTGTGTACAATTGTAGAATTGTAAAATACAAGTTTCTTGCCGAGAGTTAGATGAGAAGATCAATACCACTCTCATATGTGCGCTAACTATGAAACTACAGCCAGCAGACGGTTAGCTTAGTTTAGCTTAGCTAGGACTAGTTAGCTAAATGGATGAAACTGCTATCCTGGCTCTGTCCACCGATACAGATCACTAATTGTACCTCCTTTGTTTAATGCGTACAAAAACAAAGTGTAAAAACAACAATTCATTTTTTATGGGGGATTTTGTGTCAGATGCTTCCATAAAGGCCCAAGAAAATATGTTGCTAAGCTAACCGGCTGCTGTTCATGTCTTCTAATCTAACTCTGCAAGTAAAGTGAATAATTGTATTTCCCAAATGTCAAACTATTATAATATAAAATAATAATAATAAATTGAGCTATGTACAATAAAAAAATTAAGGAAAAACAAGGTTGAATTTGCCTGACACACTGGTCAATGTAACTGTGACAGGAAGTACAACAATGCGGCTTTGCTGGATAAAATGTGCCAAAATTATAATCTACCTTTTGTTTCAATGTAAAGGGGTCAAAGGAATTGTTCGAATATAAAATCACATGTTGGACTCAAAATGTTCCTCACAAAACACATTTTGTTATTTGTCTTTTCACGTTGATGTTGTGGATTTTTGTGTCATCCCTCTGAACCATCCACATATAATCAATGACATGTAACCAACAGACCTGAAAACTTTGTAAACAGGCACTGAACATTTTGAAGCATGACTATTGTGGATTACAGATCCAACTGAAATTGTAACTGTCACACCATTCACTATTTTTTTATTTGTTTTGTTATCTTAATTTATTTTAACAGCAGGTTTATTTCAGTCATTGTTTTTTCTTTTATCTCAAAAGACACACAAAATGTTGTTCATCAGCCTTTAACTTTACACATTAGTCACCGTCACGTTAACAGCGTGTTCAGTTGTGGTACATTTTGATCTGATTCAGTCTCTATCTGTGTTTACACAATGACATCTTGCATTAAGAGAAAACTCCAATCTATGGTAACTGCCCTTCAATATCTGTATTTAAATAGTGCTGCTAGAAAAATGAATTTAAATGTAACAAACTTACAATAAATACTAAATAGATTTTTTCCAAATGTGTCTGTGTCTTTCTTTGACTGGAGGTGTGGGAGATAACCAGCAAATACTAGATTCTGTACGCAGTTTAGGTAAACACTGTACTGTGAGGGTGCATTATTCAATTTTAAGACGCTTGCAACTCTACAAATAGAAAGCTATCTTCCTTAGCACTTTCATCAGCCAATAATAGTTTTATGCTATGAAAAGGTAGAGGTGTAGCTCTATTGATGGCAATACTGGTCTGTTGTTCAATCGGTCCACCACTTATCCCCAGACTGAAATATCTCCACGACTATCTGATGATTGGCAGGTAATTTTGTAAGGACATCCATGGTCCCCAGAGGATGAACCCTTGATTGGAAAATTATTCAATGGATTGTTTTTTTCAAGTATTTGGATTTTCATATTTTATTTATTCAGTTACTTGCTTTCTGCAAAATTTAATTTCCCGGCATGAAGGTCCAGATAGTGTTTCAAAGCTTTCTCCATGTTATAAATGTTTGGGGAGGAACCTTTATTTATTTCTTATTTTTTTGGCCTTAAAGTAGTCAAATTTAGACAAATTAAAAATACTGGAATATCTACCATGTGTACATTTTTAATTGTAAATGTTAACTTAAACACCGGGCCTAATTCTACAGACATGTAGGAGTTGATTTGGTCGTCACATCACTCTACAATATCTATTTGTTTTTCAGTTTCAGTCTACCACAGTGTAAAACTACTCATCGTAAGTCATACTGTCAAGTAGTCCACAACAGTATTTCCTTTGCCTTGGGGAGAAGTGTGGAGCTCAGATTGCTGACTACAGGCTAAATGGTCTCAGGGATTACATGTTGGCCTCAAACAATATATATGCATCATCCTGGAAAGTTCCTAGAACACATAGTCTTTTCTGTTAGACAGAAAGTACCTTGGAGGGTTTTTGCTTTGTATCTTTTGAAATGATACAGGATGATTTGAAGTAAAATGGTGGTGTTTGGCATTTTTGCAGAGTGGGTAAAACAATGCAGGTAACACTTCTATGGTGCCTTGGGAAATCAAAGTAACAATAAGGCATTGTCCTAACATGAGTGTTATCTCCCATAATAACACATTGAAAAATATGGGTGACATGACTAGAGGTAGAAAGAAAAGGCAGCCTCATTTAAAAACGTCTTTATTTCATCAACCGGATCCAAGATCATGTTTTCAGACTTGTTTACATTCAGACAACAAGATGAGACCACATGCTGAGGACAGGAGAGGAGGCAGGTTTGTGTGCATGGGTGCTCTCTCATACAATCGTCTGTATGTTTGTGTATATGTGTAACTTTTCATACAGTCCTCTCTGTATATGGGCACGAGTATGGGCACTCTCATATGTGTTTGTGTGTGTGTGTGTGTGTGTGTGTGTGTGTGTGTGTGTGTGTGCTCTCTCTCAGACAGTCTTTTGATCCGTCACCTCCGGAGCTTCTGAGACAGATGCTGAGTCCTCCTGGGTTTCGTCTAATCCCTGGCTGCAGCTTCGGTCACCTGACTGCACACTGTCTTTTACCGTGATGGCTGCTGCGTTGGAGTAAGTCGCATCTATACTTTCATACGGCTCTGATGTCCACTGAGAAAGAGAGGAGGCAAGGAACAGGCCCATTAGAGAAATATTCTTTGTTTATAGCCTGTACTGTACTTACACAATTTTGCATCCCAAGTCAAACTAAAAGAGCAGTGATTACGAGTTTTATTTTCCCACAGCTTACCCTCTCTGAATTTTACCGTTCAAATTTTCAGACTGTTCAAATTTTCAGACCATGCCATGAATCAGGTGACGTGTTGACATGAATTTTATGTATAAATGCTTCACCAGTGGCCCCTAGAGGCTGCAACATTGGTTACACCTCTTAAATAAGTGTTGGCGGGAACAAGTACCTGACGACAGTATTTTTTTGATGTTCATGAAGCATTTATTTATTGTGGTGTACAGATATGGAACGCCAAAGTAAACGTTAGCAAAGCTCCTTATCTTTAGGACATTTTAAAAGGAAATTGTCATCAAATTTAATTCATGATGTCTAATCATTTCTCTTTTTTTTCCCCATATATTGTTTCATGTGTTTCTTTATTTTAATTGGATTGTCGTCTACGGATTGGTTAGTTTTCTGCTCATTTTGTGTGCTTTTTGTTGTAATTTTGTTTGTTTTTTCATCACATTCTTTTTTGTTGATGTTAGTTTTTTTTCTCCTTAATTAGGGGAGGTCTGTTGTATAAATAAGCATGTGGCTTCTTGGCCTCTCCTGACACATTCCCTATTTTTTCATTATCTGGATTTTATGCAGTCTTATGTGTGCAAATCAAATAAATAAATACATTTTTACCAGTGGTAAGGCTAGAAATGTTAATTTGTCCAGAGGGTTATGAGCTACAGTAATGTTGTGTGCAACACTGACATTTTGGCTCCATGCTCCCCAGAGTTATTTCACTGGGAAGCATGAATGTGCTTATATTCAATGTCATGATAATCTGTCCATGATACTTGAATATCAGACAGACAGACACCACCTACCAAGAGCCTGGGTCTGTCCGAGGTTTCTTCTCAAGAGGGAGTTTTTCCTCGCCACTGTCGCACTGCTTGCTCTTGAGGGAATTACTGTAATTGTTGGAATTGTTGGGGCTTTGTAAATTATAGAGTGTGGTCTAGACCTACTCTATCTGTAAAGTGTCTCGAGATAACCTATGTTATGATTTGATACTATAAATAAAATTGAATTGAATTGAATTGAATACTTATTAAAGGCAAAGTTCCACATTTTGGGATATACGCTTATTTGCTTTCTTGCGGAAGGTTAGATGGGACGATCAATACCACTCTCATGTCTCTACATTCTGAAGTACTGTATATCCTCCTGCTGGCCTGAGCAAAGGCTGTGTTGTAATGAGAGGACCACATTCTGTATGAGGAGGGTGCAGCCTGTGTATAAAGAGGCAGGGACTTGGCATGTCTACCTGTTGATTTGTTAAGTTACCTGTGTTGCTCTGCTGCTGGACCTGTGCGAGGGCCCCATGGCGATGTTGACGCTGGACGAGGACTGTGTATCGGTGGTGTTGCCCCCTTCAGCAGCAGACAGCCCAGAGATAACCAGGCCACTGGAGAAACTACGCTTCCCAAACAGCAAGCTGAGAGTGGACGAAGACGAGGAAACCTGGGGAAAGGCATATAGATATAGTAGTGTACAGTAAACCCTAAGGTGGTATCATGGTAGTACAAAACACAAACATGCTCATGCACAAACAATTATCAGAGATAGCAGGCTGTGTTTAAGAATAACTTGTAGTCAATAATACAATATAATCAGACACTTTGGCCATCAGCTGCAAAATAGTTTCTTGGATGAGTTTTTAAAGTAAGTAGTGGGAATAACATCAACTTACTTAATCTTGTGCAGTGTAATTCAGGAGTTGTACTGCTAAACATGACACTACTTTATCATGCAGAATTGCTGCTGTGGCATGAAAATCTTGTCATTGCAACATTGGCAACTTTAGTTCCTATAAAGGACTACATACTGTATGTATCTAGTACAAGTTGAAGCAACTTTCTGACTCCTCCTCTTGATCCAGAGGCTTTTCATTCCCTTTATTATTATGCTTATAAATATAGTGACTACATGTCTTAGACAGGCACTCCATTTATAGTTATTTAAAGTAAAAGGAAGGAACTGTATGTGTTCTAGATACTTAAGTTTAAGAGGTTTCATGGGTTTAAGTCAAAAGTGCACGGTTACAAGGCTAGTTTTTCATAAATCTTCTTTAATTTGAATATGTTGCATACAGTTTTTTCATTCCATGTGAATATTACAATTTGTATGTGGTGCCTGAAGTCTTTTTTATATTTGATATTAATCTTTTCTTTTCTTTTCTTACATGCTTTTTGTGTGTGTGTGCATCCAAGAAGTGCAGTATGACCAAAATGTGTCAGTCAGGAGATATTCATCTGTCAACCATGTGTTGGATGGATACATGGATGTATAGAAGTGTAATAAACTTGTACCTGGCTGGAGCGCTGCTGATGCTGTGCTGCCTGGAGCTGCGAGCTGATCCCACCTGCTCCTGAGAGACGGGGGACCTGAAAGGAGAGAGGAAAATCCTCTTATTGCTTTATTCTCCTCGTAAAGGCACACTAAAGCAAGGATGGATAATTAGCATTGTGTGAGTGTGTGTGTGTGTGTGTGTGTGTGTGTGTGTGTGTGTGTGTGTGTGTGTGTGTGATTACCTGGGAGAATATAGAAGCTATGGAAGTGTTAAAGGACAGCTGACTGTTGGACAGACGCTGGACAAGCCCGTGGTTGGAGCCTGACTCCAGAATGGGTCCTGATTGGCTGCTGACGGGGGGACGCTGACTCTGAGGCTGCACTGACCGACTGCGGTACTCTCTCCTGGCTGCAGAAACACAAAGAATTACATACTTTTATAATCTGGAAACATACTTTGAGGTTAAAAAAAAACAACCTGACTGAACTAATGTTTTTATTGTGTACAACCTAGTTTCGCTTTGCCAGACCTTCCTTCCTCCCATTGAGGGATGGGAGAAAAACATGCTCTGGTTTAATGGCATTTCTTTAAAACCGATGATGCTGCTGCATCGGGAAGGAACTTGTTTTGGTGTTGTGGTGTTTTTGGTCATTGGATTTGTTGACAGTAATAAAAATATAGAATAGCACCTGACTTATCCTTTGAAATTTTTTTTAAAGTGAAACAAAATGATGTGTGCATATGTACCTTTCACTGAACAGTAGCACAATTAGAGAAGAGTCATAAAGTCAGTTACACAGCAATATTTTAATTATAATTATAAATAATTAAAATTACGTAGTCTAATTTTTAAGGTAAATAAAAATGGAAAACTATTCAGAAATGAATAAATACACCCAAAACTATGATACCCCAGCATATATTATAGTACCTGTGTATCTGCTTTGTGGTGTGTGTGTGTGTGTTTGTGTGTGTATTTACCCTTGTTTATATCCAAGACTGGCAGCCCACTTAGAATTGTGGGAACCAAAAGCTGCTCTGCACAAGTTAACTTTGTTTTTGATGTTTTATTTGGATTTTATTTTACAATTTTAATTTCAATTCTGGTTATGGTTCCAGTAAGGGACTCAATCAATGTAATCAATAGAGATTTTCCACAAGGATAGTGAGACACGTGTGTGTGTGTGTGTGTGTGTGTGTGTGTGTGTACCTGTGTTGTGGTGTCTGCGGCTGTGTGTCGTCCTGGCTCTGTGCTGGTAGAGGCTCAGGCTGTTGGACGTGACGGAGGACGGGCGGTTGTTGCTCAGCGAGGACGAACCACCCGCACCACAGTCCACATCCTCCATGTTCACACCACTGTTGCAGCTAGTCAGGTTGTCCTTACGCACCCTGCAGAACACACAAGCACACAGCTCTAATTTATTTATTCATGTCCACATCAGTGCAAGGGACACAAACTGGCAAAGGGCCATCAAAAATTTAGCAAGGCTTGACTATTCCAGCTGGTTAACCACACACACACATAAACCTTCGCTCAGAGAGATGTTACGTAACTGTGCTAGCATATGTGACACACACTAGGGCAGCCATCCATTTCAATTAGTTAAATGTGTTCTAGCTGACGAGGCACAGACCATCTCCCTGGCTCTCTGGCTACTTACTGAAATCAAGAAAACACTTTTAACTCAAGGCCAATGAAACAGGATTAACACACTAATCTAATCTGGAAGGAAAACTTACCCTCTAAGAAGCTTAAGAGAGAGACACAAAGACAGACACACACACCAGGGTTTTTCTTGGCTCAGAATGGGCCTTTGGGTGGACACATTAAGCTGGGAGTCTTTTTGAGCAAGCAACAAACACTTAATTTCATGCATTCTGATACACTGTATGTACCAATTTATGGTGGAAATGTCTTTATTTATGTGAAGGGGAAAAAAAGGATGGTAAAACTGAGATCCCTTAGTGCTAGCTTCACAGCGGAGCGTTCAGGTCCAGTCCAAACAATGCAGCAGCTTGCTTATCAGCGAAAGCTGCATGTGTAAAAAAAAAAAAATATAGCGGCTGTGGATAAGAGGAGTTGACTGCTGGAAGAAACCTCTTTGGGGGGCGCCAAATAATTCGCTATGCAGGAAAAACCCTACACACACACACACAATTAGCTGACCTGCAGAGGTTAAAGCAGAGCCAATACAATAAAAGGAAGGAGCAACATAAATCAAAGCTTTTGGCTGCCCTCCAATTTTGCAAGCCACTCACACTGTCCCTGTGCATGTATTTAAAACTGCATTAAGTTGGCGAAGAAGTCTCTACCCAGCACTGACTTCCACTAATCTAATCACTAAACTATCGGTAAGTCCACAGAGAAGTTCTCTCTCAGCATTACACATCTGTAATATTACAGTCCAGGAGTGTATTAATTGATTAAAATGAATTCATGTATCATTCAGGTGAATCATTTTAATATGCACATTTGAAGTGGTTACTTCCTCAACAAAAGAAGCAAAAGTGGGAAGAGTAAATGATCCCTAAGCTACATGTGTGCTGACTCAGATTTAATTAGAAACATTGATCCAAAGGAGAATAAATAGATGAAAGCAATACAGAATGCCTGAGAGCCTTACTGCAAAATATTATGTTTTTATATTTGGATTGTAATCTCTGTTTCCCTTTAGATAAAGATATTTCCAGCATAAATTGATTCAGAAAAAGGTAAAAAAAAATCTTTTTAAAAAGTGCATAAAAATTCACCAGAATGCAGGAAATGAAGTATTTAATGCTCAAAATGTTCATGGGGTGGACCCCCAGACACCCCCATCATAAGTCACCATGCACACAAATCTGGAAACAAAACAATGGCCTTTGGGTTGCCAGACCAGTTATGATTAGACCAAATGTTGGTGCCATCTAACTTCCATGGAAGCTAGAAACTAAAATGAACATACATTGCTACTCTATTGCTGACACAGCGCTGTGGAGATCTGGCAATGTGAGACTGGGGGGGCACAAAACTCAATCTCGCCTAGGGCAACCAAAGGGCTAGAACCGGCCCTGATCTCATGTGTCATCACAACGTTTTGCCTCTTGCACATCATCTTAATGTTGTTTATCAAAAAAAATAAAAAACATTCTTAATGTTGTTCATCCCTGATACTTACATGACTTTTCCTAATTTTACGAGAATTGCTTATGAACTTGATTTTGAACTGAAGAGCAGTCACAAATTCAAACTAACCACTGCAGATGTGATGGACAAACTGTACATTACGTTATATGCTGGAGAATGCTGCAGGTAATCAACCAAATGCAGCTTACTTTGCAGCAGTGTCTGAAATAGTTATTTAGCGACTCCAACATTAAAATCATCTGTCAATCTCATCTCTCTTACGTCAACTCTGATACATCTTAAATGAAGGACATTCTGAGCAATAACCCTCAGCTGAAAGTGATTACATATGACCTTTGAGTCTGTAAGATGTAGGTTTTTCACTGTAAGTGTGAACTCTTAATCATGCCAAATGAATTCAACTGAGCCTCTTATCCAGAGTAAACATGGACCCTCAGAGATGCCGAAGCTTATATTTACAGGCAGCATCATCTTTTTAACCCACCAGACTGTACTAAATACAGCATGTGAAGAATGTTAATTGAAAAGCACAGTCACAGGGAGAGTTTTGGGGGAGGAAGAAAAGACTGCACTCTTGACTGATGTGGGGAAATAATGTATGTTTTTAAATATGCACAAATGTATTTATTCTAAACCGACCGTAACCATTTAGAGCAGAGCCAGGATCGAATGGCGTCGAAGCTTAAAGCGCCTCCTCCGATGCTGCGGAGCGTACGATGTGTTCCTGCGTACGATGTAGTTAGTGGTGACACATACCTAAAAGATAATACAATAAATGTCATACTATCAGCAACAAGGGACATCTGCACATAGACAAAACTGTAAAGATAATACATATTTTTCAAATTTCAAAAACGCAAATTTCAATGCATTCTGCAAAGCTGAAGTGAGCAACAACATTATCATTAATAAAAACTTTAAATTCAATCCTAAAACCTTGTGATGTTAGTTCCATGCTCGACACATCTGGTCTAAGCATAGCTGTGAAAGACACATACATGGGGTAGCCCAGCGGCTGGTCGCAGGATGAGTTCACCATGTTCCTCAGCGCCTGCTTCGAGTTCTGGATGCTGCCGCGTTCTGGGTTTCGGTTCCGTAAAAACACCAACTCCTGTTGCTGGCCTGCCCACAGACCTCGCACACACTCCTTATTGATCTGCAGAGAGACATCAGATCATCCTCCATCGGCAAAAAGAAACAATGGCAATGGCATTATCTAGTTTTTTGGCACAGCTTATGATAGCGTGTACGAAAATTGAAGAGGTACAACCTGGAACCAAATAGAACCATTTTGTCATTTGCTTTTTCAGCTTCATCCAAAAGAGAGGATGTTTTAGTTTCTTCCATCACGGAACAGCTAAAACTTAATGTTGCAGAGGATTAGATGGAAACGAGTGCACTTAACAAAGTAACTGCAGAAAAAAAAAAAAAAAGACTGCTCAACAACCCTATTTAAACCCACACAGATAAAAATGTACTTAAAGGAATAGCTTGACAGTTTGGAAATTGAAGCTTAGCATAAGTTCAGCCAGCTCATCATTTCCAGCGCCCAGGTCTAAGCTCACCAGAGCTCGCTTCTCGTTTCATTCATCCAGATCTCAGCCATTCAGCCATTACCATCACCACCAGTGTCTAGACTGGTTCCCCGATGGTGTATTCCAGTGTTTAGACTGGTACCATCGGGGGACCAGTCTACACACTGGTGGTATCCCACACTACTCACGGCTTCTCGCCCCCCTTTAAAATATGATGACGTAGGTGGATTTTTGGACACAGCCAGGTTAGCTGTTTCCAATCTTTGTGCTAACCTAAGCTATCTGTCTGCTGGAAGTAGCTTCATATTTAGTGAGAGATATGTGAGTGCTATTGATTTCCCAAAATGTCGAACTACTCCTTTAATGTTGAACAGTATAAAGTTTAAGTACCGAGAGTTAAGTGGAAATTTTAGCACTTAGCACTGCAGGGTCAAACATATTGATTAAGCACTGTCATTTTGTGCAATGGGTTAATAAAAACTTTGCAATACTGCACTTTACAGGACACACCCTGCTTCACATTCATTCAGATCTTGTCCTGCGACTCAGCCACTGTTCAGACCTACTATCTTGATACATTCAGCTGAAATGGGTTGCAGTTTCACAACACAAAGCACACTTGTGATCATATTTAATGTTTGTGTTCATATTTGTGCTCAGCCATACAGACAGAAAAGTGATTGTGATGGTTGTTTGGTACAACACCTCTTGGATGAATTTCAAAACCATGTTAGTTAGTTACTTAGTTGGTAGGATGTTTGTCATGCTTTATACATTTCTCACCATCTCACATTATCCATTCACTTTGCGTATCATTGTCTGACTTTGAAAAATGAAACACTTCTCACACCACCGACACCCTCTTACCTTGATGACCTTGAAGCTGAGGTGGCGTTTGTACAGCATGATGATCTTATACTCGTCCGTGCCGTCATCGATCATGTGTCTCAGTGTGAGCAGCGTTTCGCGGCTGGATAGCACCGCCTTACGCCAAGCGGGGTCGCTCTCGTGGCAGATGACCAGGCTGCTGCGGTAGTTTGTGATGGCTTCGTACAAGATAGAGGCCTCCTCCGTCTCCTCCAGACAGGTGAAGTGATCCTAAAAGGGCAGGAAAGGCATGATGAAGCACTGTACAATTTCGATCAGATATTAGGGAAAATGTCTACTCCACGGATGAGAAATCGCCATCGTGAAGATATTGTTAGAAAAAGAAAGAAATTGAAGCTTTAAATGATGCACAAATGTCTGAGAAGAATTAGTAAAAACAGGTTGACAAGCCCAGGGATACAGCAGCAGCCATTTAAAAGCACAGTGCACGTTACCTGATGCAGTTTGAGGCTCATTCTGACAGCAGGAGCCACCACCTTCTGCAGGAGGTCGAGATCAGCAAAAACCCACTCGTCTTTGGTGGCGATGCGGAAGTCGCCTTTAAACAGGGTGTTGAAACCGTACAGAAATGATTCCAGACTTTGTTGTGGAAGGCAGAGATTTTGTGGGGAAAAATAGAGACAAAAAGATGGAGAGAAAGAGAGAGAGGACAAGGAGAGGGGGGGATTATGAAACTATGAAATATTTTTAGACTATAAACCACACAAAGACAACAAGTCATGAGTGCAGTGACAGAAATCTGTTAATTATGTGTATGGTTAAATGTTTAGCTGCTAATGCCCCCCTCTGGTGTATCTGTCAAACTGCAAGTAAATATCTACTGCTACTGATATATTACTCTTTTTTTTTTCAGCACAATTGCAACCAGTAAACTTGTACAATTATGTGTAATTCTTGCATTTATCTAAAAACATGCAAGCAACATACAAACTAGTTCTGATCCTTGATGCCTAATGCTACATTTTACTGTACTGCATATTATGCTCAGGGTCCCTGTGGTTGTCTCCTGAAAAAGAAAATTGTTTTCCATTGAAGGAATTTCTGCATAAAACATACATGTCGAGACACAATGGGACCCCCAGTGTAAGCGTCCCCATCATCTTCCCACACGAGTCAATTCAGAGAGTAGTTACAGGGAATGTATTAATCTATTTGTGTTTTGCTCTTTGACTTGAACAAAGTTTACCTATTGGACATGTTGTGTGATGCCGTTCCGAGGGATCTCCTCCCCAGGACAGAGAGAGCGTAAGACAGAGTCACCAAAGGTGAGTCTTCATCACTGTCCACAGGCTGGACAAAAACACAAAAAGGGGTAAACATGACGAGACTGGCATAAAGGACAAAGATAAAAAATAAATATCCATTCTGCCAAAATGTTGTGTTGCTGTTGTAATCATGAGAAAAGGATGACAAGAGTTGTGTAACTTTAACTGGAGTTTAATTTTCTCTGTTAAGCAACTTTTGCTTTCCTTTTAATCATTTCACATTACTGAATTAGAAATGTCTTCATGATCGTTTAATCATTTACGCCATTTGTTACGAAATAATGTCATAAATTCACTGGTTCTTAAATCTTCTTAAATGTGGATATTTGCTGATTTTCTATGAGAGTAAACTGAGTTTTTTAGGTTTTGGATTCTTGGTAAGAGAAAAGAAGCTATTTGAATATGTTAACTTGGGCTCTGGGAGATTTTGATGGGCATTTTTCACTATTTTCAGATTTTTTTAAAGACTAAACTATAAATCTTTCAAGTGAGAAAAAGCTGCTGTTACACTGGCTGTTCTAACCCATAATGAAGTTTGACAGAATAATCTTTAAGTGATGTACCGTCTCCATCTTCCCAGCACAGTGCTGGATCCACTCCAGGTAGACGTTGCAGAAGCTGGCACGCGTCACCCCCTGCAGGCAGTGCACGTAGTCTTCATCGATCTTCACACTAAAGACCTGAGGGTCGCGTTCAATGTGGTGCCACTTAGTGTAGGACAGCAGCGCCTCCTGGACAGTGGCATCTTTGAGCCAGGTGGACAATTTGGGAGAGTGGACCAGGTAGTAGATAATACTCTGAGAGGGAAGGACAAGACAAAAGCAAAATACTAAACACAGGGAAAGCACAAGAGAAAGAAGTGACTTGTTTGTTGTAGCTGCTGACCACATCTGGAGTTACTATTGGCAAGCTGCAATTTGTAGTAATGATTAATGCATAGGATACTGGTCGATCAATTTAACAGTTTAACCTTTTGGCAGGAAAATCTTCAAGGGCACGTTAAGACAAGTGGAATATTCAATTTTCAGTCCGCCAATGAAGAGAGGGTGAATCAGAAGTTGATTTTCTGTTTAACCTTTATGTAACCAGAAGAGTCTTATTGAGATTAAGAAGGAGACCTGACCAAGACAGGCAGCAGCATACATAAAACACATAGTTACAGACAGAAAACACAAGAAACTTACAAACAAGCAAAGGCAACTCACCTTTCAAAATAGAAATGAAAAGAGTAACCAGTTAAATTTAAAAACATTGACATCTAAATCAAACTAAATCTTTCATTTTTGATTTAAAAGCGTTTAGCGGGATTAATTCAAATGCCTTATTAAAGCTGTACTACTGTAGGTACCTTACCAATACCAGTGACTCAGTATAATCAGTCTAATAAAATAGTAACAAAAGATAACAGGATCTCAGCAGATCACATGAAGTATGCTCGGATGTTAAAAATCTGTAAGTAATAATGATCCCAGGTTTCTCTGGGCTGAGTGATCAATTGTTGCAGTTTAGTTTTGGTGTGAAAATGTGTCTTTGCATCTACATAAAACAGACAAAAGACATATTTCCACCTTCAAATGAGCCGATTTCTTGATCTAGGCTATATTACCACTACGTGTGTATACTAGTCTGCCACCAACAGCTGCAGCCATTTAAAAAACCCAAATATGGAAACAGTGGAATGCTATACCAATAATACTGTATAGCGCAATCGCGAAGATTAGAAGCCACGTCATCATTTTCACAACGGACATACTGGCATAATCATGAGGCGTTTACTAATACATTCATTTTCAGCTGGAATTTTTCAGTAGTAATGTTTTGTGGAAATAGACAAAATACCAAACAGGATTACAAAATAAGACATGCTCCAAAACTTTAAAAAGTTTCCTCTGAGTGAGTAACTACTTCGTTTTAATTTCGACAACAAAATTGTGTATCAAGATTCAAAACATTGAAAAAAAAAGTACAATGTACAGTACCCATGACGGACAAATTATGAATATCAATATGCTTCAGTCATATAATTGCACAACAACTTCTGTAAAATGCACATACATAAACAGATGAAACGTACCTTCAGGTAGTAGGTGATGAGTAGTTTTCGGAGATCGTACACTTGTAGCATCGTGGCGGCATTGTTCTCACTGATGCTATAACCCTCCAGCAGGTACTTGGTGGCTGTCACCTCCCAGGCCAGCCAGCGTAGGTTGAAGGCCGCATTGCACGACAGCAGGTGGGGCAAGTGACCTGGCTCGCAGCAGCAGCACGCATCGTCTTCCTCCACGCCCTCTGTGATGGCCTCCACCTCTCTCTGCTGGCAGTATGTACCTGGGATGGAGAGAGAAGGAGGTAAGACAGCGAGTTAACTTGTCATTCATTCAGAGAGACAGATGGAGAATGGAAGGGAGGTATGAAGGAGGTCAAACTCTACCTCTGAACTCCAGACCCCTCAGCTGGAAAGTGACCAACCCGTTGCCAATCTCGATAAGGTGGACCAGGGCATTGAGGTAGTCAGAAGCCAGAATGAAACAGTCTCCGGCGCTGTAGTTGCCCCATCGGCCCAGCATAAGGTCGCCACAAAGGGAGTGCTGCAGCGAGCGAGTCAGGTACTCGTAAAAGATGGAGTTTAGGTTGCTATCATCACACCCTGTGAGAGGAAGAGGGTGCAAAAAAGGAGACAACATTTGGCTGCAAATAATAACAAGAACAACTAAACCTAAACCTAATTTATTCAAAATTGATCTTTCAGATATGACTTTGAGAGGACAGAAATAAAAAATAGATGCAACCTGTAAGTCTAGTTAAAAGGAACTCACCTGTCTCTTTATCCACTTGGGACACCAGTCTGCTGTTAGAGTTGTCAATACGCTTTGTGCTGCAAGAGATGGGAGACAAGAAACAGTTAAAACTATGTAGACTGTTAAAGTCAAAAGGTATCATTTATGCTATAGTGACAAAGCTTTCCCATGTTTAAGTCATGTAAAATAGGAATGATGAGATGTAATAGTGAATGTAAATGTTGGGTAAATGTTGCAGCTGATGGGACAACAGCTTACAACTCAAAACGTATTTTAAAACGGCTCCCTCAAAACAGGTGGAGAACAGCTGATCTAGATAACATATCTTCTTGGAATAATGTGTGGACTGTATTACCACTGTAAGGTTTCTCAGAAAGAATTACTCCTCTTGAAGATCTAAAACTAGTCAATGCCATATACAGATCACTGTAGTTGTAAAACCTCTACAGCCATCAGACAAATGAAACTAAATATTTTAAAACTACACTTTTCTGGGGTCTCAGTTGTTGTCCGTGTTATTCTTTTGTTTTAATGTTGTCTTGGTGTTTGGCTGAGGTTCACATTTTCGACCTGCACAACTACTGCAGAAACACCTAGATCTCAATCCAGCAGAGATGATGCTGTCAGTGATTGTAATGTCACGAGACAGACAAAGATTTAGACAAAGTCTAAATATAATCACAGCCTGCTTCATGTCAAATCACTGAAGTTTGCACAACAAAGCTGCAAGAGTATTTTTGGAGTGCTCTCTGCAAGCTGAAGTACAAACAGTCTCTCACATCAATAAGTAAAAGGGAACAGAAGGGTTATGTTGTGTAAGTGTGAGTGAGACAGAGAGAGAGAGAGAGACAGAGAGAGAGAGAGAGAGAGAGAGAGAGAGGAGGAGGAGGGTGTCTATCTGCTAATCTGCCTAGCTCTGCTCAAAAGGTTGGGATTGATTTCTCCTTTAGTATATACAATGTTTATGTTATTATTAAAACTCATACAGTAAATTATATAAAAATAAGTCATTAGTCAATTTTTCAATACTTTCTGACTTCCCTATCCTGTTTGTGGCTCTCAGCGCCAAGCCCATTTATTTCTACTTCGAAGCAGTAACTCTTTAAAAATAGCTCACAAATATATGTTTTTACTTATAAACGTACTTATAAAGGCTGAGTAAGTTACTCAAACAGGATGAAATAGTGCATTTATTAGGGACTATTTCCAGTCACAGATTAATACACACATTTGGTCCGCTAGTGAGTATTCACAGCAGCAGGATGTTGTATGTGAGATTGAATCAAAATAAACTACGGCGCACAAACTACAGAATGGTAATGAAGGAACATGTCACACAGTGCAACAGTGACATTGATGTGTTTTTAATAGTTTGGGAGGTCTGGACACCTCCAGGCTGTTTGGGAAACTCAGTCCTCACGCACTCTGTCAAAGCCTTACTTGTAGTTTCGCTCCCAGAACTTAATGGGCCGCGGATAGGAGGAAATGAAGATGGCACTTCCCAGGAAGGGAGCCAGTGGGGTGTAGAAAACGGTGGTGAGCAGAGTCTGGAGCAGCAGCATAGCTGAGTCTGAACACGCACACACACCAGTAAAGGAAAGAAAAGCAGGTACTGATGCACTCAGACACACATACAGGTCTTAGAGAAAGGATACGAGGCACAGCAAACGGCTGAGCAAAGGCATGGAAAGCGCTGCCCCAGGCGATCTGCCAGGGAGCGATGTAAACCAGAATGAAATGGAGCTTCAGCAACAGCTCACGCATCTGGACAGAAACGTGAACAACACATAGTCAGTCCCCTATAAACAGACCTCAAAAGAACATTGGTAATGTTAAAGGCATACTGAATAAATGTGATCTATTATAGTTCCTTCCACATCACTATAAATGTTAATAAGCCCTCTGTGCAACTGCCGGGATAGAAAATACATTTATTCTACTATACTACTACTACAGTATGTCAGTGGCACATACAGACAAAACACAAAACAAAAGTTCAGTTGAAAATGTCATATTTCATGTTTTCCGACAGTAACATTTCAGTTCACCTCTTCGTAAAAAAAGACTTTGTTGGGCGCCCATATATAGAGGTTTACTCCTCAACGCAGCGGGCCCAGGTTTGACTCCGACCTGCGGCCCTTTGCTGCATGTCATTCCCTCTCTCTCTCTCCCCTTTCATGTCTTCAGCTGTCTTATCAAATAAAGGCCGAAAATGCCCAACAAATAATCTTCCTTTGGTGTCTGTCAACAGCGGGTTGTGCTACGTCAAAACACATAATTACACAAAAAGATTATTTCTAAAACATCATTCAAAGTAAAATGGACAAGGACAGTTGTCATTACTCGTCCTTTTTAAAGGAGTTCTCCTATGTGATATGGTATTGCACTTCCATAAAGTTGAGATACTCAACAGAGACAGAATAAAACAAAAAAGACTTAAATTTATTAAGTTGCCGAGACCGAGACATCCTGACAAACTGCCAAAATGCTGGATCCTACAAATCCCATAATGCAACTGGATGGCATCTTTTTGTTAGACCCTCCATGACAGGTAAACACCCACTTCTTTTAAACTCAACACCTCAAGTTTGTAACGCATTTTTTATGTTCAGTCTTGTGCTGGAGCCTAGATAAACTTGATCATCAACTTGACCAATAATGCGCATCAATGTAATCCCATACACACCACATTAGGTTAGAACAAAATATGTCTCCCGGTGTGCAACACACACACACACACACATACACACACACACACACACACACACCCTCTTACCTTGTGAAAAAGAATAGACATAATGAAGAAATCCAGCAAAAAGCTCTCAGAGGCGTGTGGACAGTCAAAGTGGAAAAAGACGAGTGTGAAGAGCAGGGTAAGGAATTGGAAGCTGGGGTCACAGAAGGATGAACGCAGGAGTTTCAGTCCAGCGACTGTCGTCAGGAGAACGTCACAGCTGGAGGCGGCACAAACAACAGTTTAGAAACTGGCAGAAGTTGCAATTACAAATCTGGCTACTACTTCAGCACCACGGACAGCGCCGTGGATTTATCAATATTGTTAGGCTACTGATATTTCAGAGCCAAGGTCGGGGCCATAGATTCTAACTTGCACAAACCTCAGTCAGATAAAGGATGGGGGGTGCATGAATTTTGGTTATGTTGCTAATATGGTATCCCCTCCACATCCCGCCTGAAATCTCCTACTGGCTGTTTGTGTCCACTCACTGGATTCCAAGCTTCTTGCGGTGACTGAGGGCGAAGCCATCATTAGTGAGGGCGCTCAGCACGATGGCGGGGAACACCACGTACTTCTCAAAGCACAGGAGCCCCACGTACAGTCGCTCAAACCACATCAGCACAGCGTCCTCTGTAACACAAGCAAGAATAACAAAATACCACAAGCAGATCAGAATCACAGCTTTCTAGAGTACAGAGAGACCTAGTTCAGGGTTTCTGCTAGCATGTTTTTTTGTTATTTAATCGCTACTCTGCAAGGAAAGTTGCACTGATACCTTATAATATTGATGACAAGATGGCCATTTTTAAAAAAAAAGCTTCATCCTATTTACTTCTGCCAAGGAAGCTATGTTTTTAGCAGTATACATTTGTCTATTAGTAAACAGAATATCTCAATAACTACTGAAAACATTTCAGTGAGATTGGAAATTTTGAATTTATGCAAAATGTGATGTTGGTGATCAAATTATACATTTCGATAACTGCATGGCCTTGGCGTTAGTGTGTGCCTTCTAGTTGTTTTTTGAACGATCCATGCAATTACATACTTGAATATTACCAGACAACGCTGGTCTATATACAGTAGGCATGCTGACCTCTGGGTTCAAACTGGTGGTACTCCTTGGTCTTGAGAACCGGATGAGAAATCCACAACCAAGGGTGATGCTTCCTCAGCTGGGGGATCAGATAGTGGGTTACAAACCCCACCGTCCCCGCCAGAGCATACAGCACGATGGTCACAAAGGGCTGGATACAAGTTGGTGTGTATCACAAGAAACATGATTCAAATGAATAATTATACAAAACACTTGAGTTGGTATTCCTGCAAACTGCAAGAAGCATCAAAAGTAAAAGACAGAAATAATCAGCGGGATAGAGGGAGGAAACAATCGAGGATCTCACCTTGAGAGACAGAAACACAGTACTCGCAGTGATGGCGAAGGTTAGGATGTAGGCAACAGAGCACACGACTACATCTGACAGCAGAATCTCCTTCTGCAGAGCACAAGAGGGAGGGAACGCTGCAATCTTTAATAATCCACACTGAATGAAAACACATTAGTTAATCAGACTCATTTCGGTGTGAGACTATTTCTGTCTAATCGTTCTGAGCCTTCAATTTTTAGAGATGAAAGACGCAGCAGCTCAAGAGGACTTTAAAGCTTCACAATCTCCATTAATACTGTAAAAGGCGGCAGGAGGCTTGTTTTATTCTGATGCATAATTCCCTGTATTCACACGCAATGATCGACAGAAAACATTGTTTTATTATCCCGCCTGCAACACTGAGTTTAAAACTCTCTGCCCTCTCATACACAGTATGTATGAATTCCACAACTCAGGTGCATAGTGTTCATGAGTATTAATCTGCTGATGATAATTGTTGTGAGCTGACATGAGCTAAATATTGCCTCTGGGCTGCTGCAATTCAAAACAATAAAATGCTCAGAGTAGTCCAATCAACACTGGAAAAGCTGAACAACTTGAACCCTTACTCATCATCTTCCACTACCAACATAATTGATAGAACAAAACCACATCATATCAGTTTATTTCTACATAATCATCTTTAGTTACCATAGAGTTCTGCAGTTTCTCTGGCAGTGGGTCTTTACTTTCCGTATCTTCCTCCTCCTCCTCTTCCTCACTCTCCACTAATGTGGGCATTATCTTTGACTTGACCAGAGATCTGTAAATAAAAATGTTAAAATTAGACATTATGGATGAGATGAGAGTCAGCTTTGGGTGAAAATTACCATCTGCCTTCATTTCCTTGATGAATTCAGCTCTCTTTTCCATGGACCTAACCTATCGACCTACACACACGCACGCACGCACGCACGCACGCACGCACGCACGCACGCACGCACGCACGCACGCACGCACACGCACGCACGCACGCACGCACGCACACACACACACACACACACACACACACACACACACACACACACACACACACACACACACACACACACACACACACACACACACACTGATACTCACAGTAGTACGGTGGGGTCGCTGCTCTGCCGGCTGAGGTGGTAGGAAAAGACCACCAAAAGGCCACAGAAACCAGAGAACAGAGCTGGGGTGTGCTGCTCATCCCACGGCTCCTGTAACCACACACACATATACCCACATACACCATTGTGAATCGTAGCATCATGTACCTTCAAAGTCAGAGTCTGCTGCTTTTAGATTTTCTGTTTAAAAGCTTCTTCCCTTTTGAAGGATGAAAAACTTTGTATTTTGCTGCAGCTCTACTTAGTTCCATTAATGAAACTGCCTGGCCACATGCTATTTATAACCAAACTCCCTGTCTTCTTTTATTTCTATATTCACATCTCCTACCTATGCTCTCTTTTGTTTGATATCCAGTTGATTTTGTACCTTGAGAGCTCCGAAGCAGAAACCGTAGAGCAGAGACAGAGCGATCAGACTGCGTAGGATGCTGTAGACTGCAGAGATGAGACTCGTAGCAGCTGAGACACACAAGGATGAAAATATATGCACTTGTATTACACAATGAGTCACGAAGGTAATCATGTACTGTAGTCTTATTTTTATGGTTTTTAAATCACTAAGAAGATTCACCTTTACTAAAGGGCCCTGAAAATTTTTTTATTTGCAACATTGAATGCAAATTACACAGATTACACACGCAGGCATCAAACCAGAGCCTTACAGTTTACAATGAAAAAACCACTTTTAAATTGATATTCTTTGAGGATCTGGATTCAAGAACACAAGCATTACTGAAATCAATCGATTAGAAAGTTTTACCAACCTGTCCCTCCAAAAAAGTGCATGTCTATCTGCTCCAGCAGGTAGATGGTGAAGGTGTTGATCTGAGGGAAAAGGCCCACTAGGAAGGTGATTGGGAAGCAGTAGGTAAAACCTGTTTTATGCATGAAACAAAAGACATTTCTTAGTACCTGTCAAGGAAGAAATAATGTTTTGAACAGGAAATAAAACAAATAATTGTATCGTTTGTCTCTCCTGGTACATTTCATTTATCCCTACCCATTAGCAGGTCACGTAAGAAGCCCAGTGCATCATGGCAGATGATGGTGACTCCGTACAGGGTGGAGACAGGCAGGTCTTTCCTCCTCAGCAGTTGCTCCAGCAGCCAGATCAGAGCACAGAAGATGCAGAAGTAGGCTGCTCGGCTGTAGGCCACCAGCTGGTTGTGACCCTGGAGACACACACATGAACAAGCACAGGTTAGGATGATATTAACTGCTAGACACTGCAAGATAATACCAACATCTGATGTAATCACAATTCAAAACACAAATGTAACACAAAGTTGGGTCATATTAGGTTGAATGCAATATGTCTGGCACGTTTGTTTTTTTACAGTAACATGAGTCATGACACAACTAAGAGAGCTCCCAAGAGTAATATCCTCTGCAGCCACATTGCTTGTGCATCAGTCAAAACACAGCAACATTATTAATATGGAAAAGGGAACTGTTTTCCAATTCATGACATGATATGCCAACATGCACCAATAAAGAGCAACAGCAACCACAAGTTGAAACTAACCAACCAACTGGAACATGTATGCATATAAGTTTCCCAAATATTGGTAATTATAATGCAACCGAATACGCTGTTTTTTAGAAGTTTGTTTTGTCTTTACTCAACTACTACTTTAATATTTCCTCTGAGATTTAGTAAGAAAATAACATTGTACTCACATGTGTTGGTGAAGCTGCATCTGGTTGAACGCTCTGGAAAACAAAACCACAGAAGCAAATATTTAATCAGCAAATAGGAACTGGCAAGGCCAGTTTAATTTTGAATCTATATTATAGGTCACCATGGCACACATGTTGAGCTTACACATCATTCATTCCTTAATGCAAGTTGGTTTTATTATGGTGAAATGGTTTTCCTTAGACCATCACAATACCATCACACACTTTGGTCCAACAGTAAAGATTCAGGTAAACTACTCAAAGCAATAGTTAGATGGCATGGCTTGTATAGAGATTTTGTATTTTCCTTACTTTCAGTAGGGAATACTGGCAGCTGGCAATAACCAGGCAGAACTGGAAGACCCAGAAGTCTTTGAAGCAGCCGTGGTTGAGGAGCAAAAAACCCAGGAAAGAAACCAGAAAGGCCATGAAGACTGCAACTAGATTCTCCAGAATGTCCTGGTTTCTATACAAAAACATCACATACATTACAGAGGCATACACAGGTTATAGTGATGCATTCAGCAGCTTACTAGACATACAGTATATCCTCATTGAGGAGCATCATTCCTGCACAAAATTCATGACAAACAGACATTTATGGATTGAATTACTGTTAACTGACGATTAAACTGAAAAGACATAAAACTGATTGATCAAACTGGAAAAAATTTCACAAAAAGGACTAAATTGACCAACAATTAAGTGATATTGATGGAAGGGGCTGTTCTGTAAGATACACATACAGTAACTTGTTATTCTTGTTGCTCTAAAATCTAAATACTATTTTCAGAGAAAAATTTCCTAGCTGAAAAATGATTACGAGTTTGGATTTCAAGACATCCAAACAGTGGAATGAGTGGAATGAGTTTGAAGGCAGGTTTTTTTTTGGTTTATTACCTGTCCAAAAGGGCAAGCAGCGTGAGTCGGTCATATAAAATGTTGATCCACTTCCCAGGCAACAGTTTGAGTTTGTAATAAATCTTCCTGGTCGGTTTCTCCTGAGTGGACGTCTCTGAGGACTCATCCAAAGAGTCCTCTTCCTGACGCACACATGCACACAAACAAATAATTTATACCCACATGAATTCAACTGCAATAATAACGGGATGCAAATTAACTTTTCTAACTACATGATGTAGGGTAATTCAAAACACAGTCAGGATCATTGTAAGGAGACAGAACAACATATTTTTCACAGTGTGCAACCCCCACACACACACACACACACACACACACACGCACACACACACACACACAGAGTGGTGCGGTAATGATTCAGCTGAGAGTGTGTGTTGTTTCAGCTTCAACAACTGATCCAGTCAGTGTATGTCCCCCCTGATGGTCTGCATCCAGCAGTGATGTACACTGATTCAGGAGTAATGACTCATATTTTTTCTGTCCCACTGTTTGACAGAGAGAAAACACAAATCTAATTTACCAGTTTTTTGGTTATTTTTTAATTATCATTTATGGCATTCTCTGGGGACTTGGCCAATTAACTCAACTATTAAGGAGTACAAATGCAAATTGAAAAAGGAATCAGCATTTTAATTTCCTTGTTTTAAACCTGTATTTTTCTGTACTGACAGTGTTGTTGTTTATGTAGAATTAATATATATTTTATCTATTTATTGATTGTTTGTTTAAAGGTCCCATGGCATGAAAATTTCACTTTATGAGTTTTTTTAACATTAATATGCGTTACCCCAGCCTGTCTATGGTCCCCCAGTGGCTAGAAATGGTGATAGGTGTAAACCGAGCCCTGGGTATCCTGCTCTGCCTTTGAGAAAATGAAAGTTCAGATGGGCCGATCTGGAATCTTGCTCCGTTTCTGGTGTGTAAAGACAGACAAAATCCACGCAGCTGACAGGCAGCTGACACGCAACAGAAACGCCACGCTCACCGGTACCTCAGGGTACCTTTAAATAACAGCTTTACAACCATTTGAAAGACCCCACACATCATAGTCATAGTTTCATAAACAAGTCATGTCTTTAGTCTTAGCAAATCAGGTTAAGTAAATCATTGGTATGAAGAACAAAAAAGGAAAAGTGAAAGCAGATGGAAACCTGGAATATCTCAGGGTGTGTCCTTCGTGGCCGAAGCCTGTGTGCAGGGATGATGCGTCGCTGGAATGGGCAGTCAGTGTGACTGCCCCCCATGCCGTCCTGGCACTCTGAGTTGGAAGAAGTTGACAGTAGGTCACTGAAGACACACACACAAAGACAGACACACACACACACACACACAAAACAGACTGATGTTAATCTGTTGAATAAACCTGATTACGTAGGCAGTGATGATGGTTTAGGAGGCGATGGAAAAAGGAAGATGAAGTTAAGTACATGGAACATTCAGGTAGACAGAGCAGGAAAAGCAAAAACAGGATGAAAAATTTGTAGAAAAAGAGCATGTGTTGCTGGTAAAGTAAGAGACAAGGAAGCGGGGGAAGCAGTACCACATATTGCCAGTGATGAGCTCGGCTCCTAGCGGCAGGTTAAGAGCTCTCTCTGCATACAGCTTACGAGGCCTGTCTCCTGTTGAGAAAAACATACATACATAAAACTTGTCAGACTAACTGATAACCAGCTGATGAGTAGCTAAATCTGTTATGTGGGATTTTTTTAGCACTACAGACAGGCATCCGAGACTGAACAGCTAAACATCAGAACATCTTGGAGCCATTCCAGAAGAATGTCATTTAATCTGAATTTGAGCTGTTTTAAAAGTGAAACCATCAGCTGTTGGTAGAGCCTTCTGCACATACTGTGTATTTGTTCAAAAGATCAAAATATTATCAGACTGTCCCAGCACAAATAGACTCCTAAAACTGATCAGGGACCAGGTGCATGTGACTCGTTTTACTTTGCCTCTGGCACAAAAAACATTTACACTTTACTTGAAGGTATCTACATAAGAGTGACATGGCACTGTCATGAACGTGTCATAAACATTATAAACAAGTCATAAACATTTATGACATAATGCTTCTTTTAGTAAGTGCCATTCGGTTTTTGTCATGACAAGTTATGGTTAGGGTTAGAGATGTATCGGCTCTGATACTGCCTAAAATGCTGGTACGGGAAGTACTGGAGTTAATGCACCGATCCGATACCAGGTAATTAAGCCCTAAAGAAAATCTACATTAAAGTAGATTATTTATGTTCTTTTTCTGTTATAACTGACTGTCAAACTGGACAATAAAAGAAAGTTCTGTGGCGTTCATTGTTTGTGTTTGTTCATGTTTCACAAAGATAGAAATAATAACACATCCATACAGGGATAGTAGTATACAGCTGTTAAAACATAATAAAATATATGAAACACTGGTATCGGATCAGTACTCGGTATCGGGCGATACGCAAGTTCAGGTATCGGACACGTATCGGGAAGCAAAAAATGGTATCGGGCAATCTCTAGTTAGGGTTAGGGTTTGGGTTCATGTGTCATGACTGTGTCATGTGTTCATAACAGTGTCATGTCACTCTTATGTAGATACCTTCAAGTGTTACCCAAAAAAACATTACATTTCCAGGAACTAATGGAAAGATTATGTAAACACAAACATAACTGTTAACTATTTAACTATTCAAGGGTGGCTGCTTACTGTGTACAGTATGGAAGGTGTAGGCGTCTTCTTTGTTGGTAGCCTCTGGTCTGCAGATGACCTGCAACATGGAGCTCTCTGACTGAGAGGTTTGCGAAGGCAGGGAATCATAGTCTGGATCCTTCTCTCTGTCTGTCTGTGGACTGGAGACAGAAAACACAATCAACTGGAGATCTGGATGAGTGAATTCAGCTGTGTGCATATGTATATTGAAGCATGTGGGTGTACAGGCATGTTTACCTGTCAGGAGAGACTATTGGGATTTGTGTGGGTGTTATAGCCTGTAGTGTGTTGGTAAGCAGACTGGTTGGTGGTTTGGGTCTCTCTGGTTTGTCGTCCGTGTTGGTCTCTGTTATCGTCTCATCTTGTCTGGAAGTCATACTCAGATGCTCTGCAAGCAGATCCAATGGAAATGATTTTATTAAAATATAAGAAACAGAAATTTGTTTTTATTAAAGGTAAAGGCAGCTAGTCTTTCAGCTCGGGGGGGCAGGGGTGTAATATTAAGCCTCGACCCCCCCTCTGGCCTAACTGTGGCAAATATTTTCATACATTTTTAACCCCACCTTTATCCCAAAGGGGTGCAGTGATAGATAAAATGCAGGTTAACACTCAATGAGCATACTATGTTTACTGTTATGTGTATTGTTAGTATTTTGTAAAACCAAACCTATGGAGGGTTGGTGGTGTGTAACACTTGTGCTTAAATTTGGTAACCCCCAAAATTGCATGTGGCCCCAGTCTGGCCCCTCCATTTGAAATGGTCTAGAACCACCACTGTCTACAGTAGATCAGTATAGTATTAGTATGGATCTTTAAACTTATAAAGCTGATAGGACCATGCACTAAGAGCAATAGTAGGAATTTATTGCAGCTCGTAACACAATGCTGACATTGCACTCATGTGTGCACTTATATATAAACATCTGCATTAACTATGACATTACAAAACATGCAGATAAAGGAGGTGGAGGTAAGGGAACAAACCCTCATGCCGAGATTCACCTTCCTCTGGAGCTCCCATGTCCTCTTTGCGTTCTGGCCCCTCATCTTCCTGTGTGCTGGCACCTCCCCCTCTGGTACTGAGGGACCCCAACAAGGAAACAAACTCCAAGAAGTTGGTTTCGTTGGGAATCTGGCCCTCCTTCGCTTCCAGATCTGACTTGGAACTGGTCATGGTGTTCTGATAAAGAGACAATGTTTGTATGTATAAATGGACAGATGGATGGAGATAGATAACTAAAAATAGAAACAGAGCTAAAGTGCCAACATACTGTGTTATGTGAGCGGTCTGAAAGCAGCACGGCATCTTTCCCACTGTCCATGCTCAGCCCACGGATGTGAGTCCTTCCCCCGGGCCCGTAGCGGCCCAAAGCTGGCGGCAGACGCAGGAAACCCTGTGAATCCACGTTAGGATCCAGAGGATCTGTGTCATCGTGGTGGGAGTGGACATCGATACCTGATGAGCTGTTATCATTTGTCAGCTGCTGGCTCGGTGTGCTGTCATCAGTCAGCTGCAGACCAAGATGTTCCTGGTCTGGATCTGGACACTCCAGTGTGGTGGACTCAGAAGTGGTTGTTTCTCTACACAGGTGAAACTCTTCACTTTGGCTTGCTGTCTGTTGCTGTTTCGGGGTGAGGTCGTCCTCCGATCCAGTTGCTCCTTCTCCCTCCTCCGCCTCCTGCTTCTCCTTCTCCGGGGAGTCAAAGGTGATGACAGGGATCTTGATGTGACACTCTCCTGCATCCTTCTGAGCCTTGTAGGAAACACACACACACACACACACATGTTATTCTCCAAATGTAACAACACTTCAGACATAAACATGTTCATCATTTACAGTAAGTAACAATCTTACCTGGATTTAGCAGTAGATTTAGACAATTGTTTTACTACAGTTATTTTATTCTGATAGCTATACATAAATATATCAAACACATCACATAATCTTACATTTTGCACCAGCCATTTTACTGATTTCAGAACTTAGTCATTTAAATAAACCAAGCGTGAAGCTGCGTCAGATTTTAGGAGTAAAAAATACGCAATGTCATTACATTACGTGACCTGCTGGAGGGTCAGTCATTACAAACTCATGCTGTGCTACCGGACATTGCTCAAACCCACAGAAATGTATTTCAAATTGTAGTGGAGATCCCAAAGTTGGAAATGTGTTAACATTAGAAAATAAGACATCTAGAACATTTACATTTGATAATTTAATTACAATTTATACTCTGTTTTGTTAGAAAACACTACACACAGGCATGCTCAGGACCTATTCATGCACAAATGGAGAGATGTCAGAGTGAGTGGGCTGCCAGTGCTGGACCAGCGCCCTGAGCGGTTGGGGGGTACGGTGCCTTGCTCAAGAGCACCTGGCAGTGCCCATGAGGTGAACTGGCATCTCTCCAGCTAACAATCCACACTCTGTACTTTGGTCCGTACTGAGACTTGAACCAGCAACCCTCGGGTTCCCAACCCAAGTCGCTACGGACTAAGCTACTGCCACCCCAGGGTGGGATGATTCAACCATAAGAACACTGAGTCTTGGATTCAAATATATGCCTTAATATAAACATCACATAGCATAAAGAGCTGGAACAGGCTGATACAGAACACATACATGTATGTGATACTGCTAGACTGTATAAGATGATTTTAACAGCTTTGAAGGGGGAAAAAATGGGGAAAACTGGATGTTAAGGGGGTTAAAAGTGTTTCATGAATATTAAAACTGACGTCCAAAATTATTCTTACCTGTGCATTCTCCAGAAGGCTCTGCTTGACATTCTCCTCCAGTTGAGCAGCAGTCTGAGGGTCACAGCTCATAGTGATGATGATCTTGACTGTGTCACTGTCCTCCAGGTGAGCTGACACTGGCCCGGGACCAGAGGTGTCTACCAGAACTACTTCAATCTCATCTGAGCAGTATGTCTCCTCCATTGGCTCAGCCTGAGAGAAAAGAATGATAGGTTTCTACCAATGATGTACACAATAATCACAATGCAATGATGGTTTCACTGCTTTCAATTCAAACCTCCGTAACACAACAACTTACTCCTGTTTCTATATCTGTGAGGCCTATCTGTGCAGGAAGTTCTGGGATGTCGATGGAATCATCCTGGCGGTCCTGGGGAGTCTCCAGTGAGTTATTGTTGGCATCTGGGGGCTCTTTTTGCCCCTCACTCTCCTCCTCACTCTCATCTTCACTTCCCTTGGAGGGAGGCAAACCTTCATCAGCTGTTTCCCTGTCTGCAGTCTCTTTATGCTCACAGTCTTCTTTTCTGTCCTGCTCTGAGTCTTTCTCTATTGTTTTGTCCTGCTCTGAGTCGTTCTCTGTTGTTCTTTCCTGCTCTCTGTCAGTTCCCGTCAAAGACCTCTGAATGTCCATTTCTTCTTTCACAGCCACAGTTTCAATTATTTCCGCATCCATCTTCCCTGTCCCCATCGCAGATCCAGGCCGCATCTCTTCCCTTTCAGCTCGGGACGGGGGCCTCTGCTGGGCCTGCAGCAGGGGGGCGGCCTGGTCTGGATTGGGGCTGGAGAGGTCATCTGGAGAAGGGCTCGGATGCAGGCCTCCCTCCACAGGCCTCTCATCTGCAGCGCTCTCACTCTGTCCTGGGATAAAATGAAATGCACATTCAAATTGTTGATTTAAAGTGTAATAATAATACAACTGATCTAATCATAACATTCCTGCCATGGAAATATTATAGTATCTTATTTGGCTGCAATGAGAACACAAAAAATAACACTATTGTCTCCAGCAGTATTTGCCAGTGACATATAAATGTCTTCCAATTGCAATAAAATGAAATGCAGATGAGGGACCAATCCTACTGCTTTTAAAAACAGATACATTCTGTTACAATTGTGCAGTCGTCTGATGCATTATAATACAGCATTTATATATCTTTTTTTAATAGGCTGACATTGTTCTGACTAATCAGTAGTGCATTAGGTCATACATTTACTGGATGCAGTCAGGTGGTCTTGTTGGCTGGCTGCTAGTTCCGTGCTTGTCTGAGCATATTTACAACAACGATGTGTTTGCAGAAAAGGAAGTTATCAATCCACATGGTCTAAGTAGCCATTGAGTGCATTAGGGAAGAGGAACTGAGTTGGCTTCCAGGACAGATTGATTCTGATGACAGAACCCTTGTTCCCCCACATGGCATGCAAGGCCTCAATAGTGACAATAACTAGAGATTAGTCAATGATAACCAGGGTTTAAATGCCTTTCTAGATTGTGTCTTCATTCTATAAGTGTATACTTATCACTTCATGTCATCACGTCATATTTTCAGTGCCATTTTTAGCATTCACTAGGAGGTCATCTTCTCAGAAACCAATAAAACCTGCTTCGTGTATCAATCATTTATACCTTTATGTCAGGCAGATGGTAATATTTCTGCAGGCTATAAGGAATGTCAGCAGCAAAACTGACTTATCAAATGGCAGTGGACATCAGCAACGTGTAACCTAATGTTTGAAATCAGAATGTGGAGAAGAACTTGGTTCCCTAATTCTATTGACTCCACTGTTTCAAAATAAAACTGCACAAAACGTGTCCCAATATTTCTCCCATAGTCAGTCAGAAGCCACAACATAGTATGATCATGTGTTTCTATTATCATTGCATTTCTGTTTTTATTTCTGAAGTCATTGCCTCTGATCTAGAGCCAGATCCTTTACTAATCCACCTCAGCTAATTTAAATCAATGGTGAACCTTACTACAGCTCTGAGACTCATTCTTTTGTATTCCCTCATTTTAGCAAAACACATTGATACTCACATATCACAAGAAAACAACTGTACAAAGCTTAAAATATGGCTACACAATTAATACTCTACATTTAGAGAAGATTTGTAATTTCCCACAATATATTGCGCGTTGCCCTCCTATTTCCCCTCTTATCCTGTTCCTATGTTTTTCTCTTACTATTTGAATGTCATTGGATATATTTTAAGATCTTTTGACATTAGTCTTTAGGCTTCGGTCTAGAGCCTTCAGCTGTTTTGCCCCCCGCCTTTGGAACTCTCTCCCACAAGACATTTGCAATATTGACTCTCTCTCCACCTTCAAATCGCATCTTAAAACACACTTTTTAAACTGGCATATTTTGTCTGATTCTGTAATGGATATAACCACATTGAGTTTTGCACTGTTAAAGATTTCATATCTAGATATTGTATTAACTCATTATTGTATGTTCCTGTTTAGTTTGATTTTATGAAGTGTTGATCAATTGCTGCTTGTTTTTAACTGTGCATGTTAGCTGTCCTTAAGTGCTTTAAAAGGTGCCTATAAATAAATGCATTATTTATATTTCGCTAAACCAAGCAACAGCTGAATCATTGTTATCTATATGTTAGACAAGATACATACAAATATGTACAGTACATTTACCCTGGGCAAACATTCAGCCAAACAAACCCAGACTGTGAATCAGATAATGCATCTTTACCACTTCTATATAATGTAACAACCCATGCAGCCTTCCAAAGCTAAGTGGTTTAATTTCACAGGAAATACAATTAGGTCACTTCATTTTTTTTTTTTTTAAATGGAGCATACACTAAATTGTGCCTAACAGCACCTTGAGATGGGTGACAAATTAAAGGAAGTGTCTTAAGATGTTGAGCCACCGCGAGAAGCCAGAAATCCAGTGCTCCTTGAGCAGTAATGCAAAGGGAAAGAATTTTTAGATACAGCCTGACTGATTAGCAGAAATACTGAGACCTGCCACATTAAGAAGCCACAGCATCTCAGCTCTGCTACATGATCGCCTCGTGGCTTGTACAGAAGCATCTGGTTGGGTGGTGATGGCACAGTAGATATGATATATAACTTTTGGCGTGGGAGATCTGGGTTCAATTCCCACTACAATACATCAACCAATGTGTCCCTGAGCAAGACACTTAACCCATAGTTGCTCCAGAGGCGTGCAACCTCTGATATATGTAGCAATTGTAAGTCACTTTGGATAAAAGCATCAGCTAAATGACATGTAATGTAATCTGCATTTGTTATGTTACTCCGCTCATTTATTCAGATTTGTCCTTCAATAGTTACCCATCTGTATCTCAGTCAAACCCAGAGAAAGATCAGCATCACCTTCCACAGTCTTTCCTTCATCTGACTTTGAACAATCCTGTATATGGAGAAGAATTCAGAAACACATGAATAACATTAGAACATAATGTAGGTCAACACAGTATTTTCTGTACTGTACATTCATATTCTCAGGTGTCTGTCTTGTAATCGTCACTCACCACCCCAATCAGTCCCGGGTCGGTTTCAGTCTGTTTCACTGTCACCTGGATCACCGGACTGGTACGTTTCCGAGCCAACATCGTCATGGCAACACCGTCAGGAACTGTACTGCTCTTTCTATTAGACAAAAACAAGAGACAGGGGGGAGAAATTAAATAACGAAGCTAAAGAGGCAGCAAAATAGGTAGTCTATGGAAGTCCATACATCAATATGTCACTTTTAGAAGAATCCTCAGACCTTCGTTATCAGCATCTCATGTTTTGAATATGAAAATCCACTAATTTATGGGGATGAGGAAGCAGTTAAAAAAATACTTCTGTCTGGATTTGCTGTTTTATCTCTCCACATGAAGAGAAATGAAAAGTAATAAAGTCATACAGGGAACAGGAAGTAATGGATTTTCTTTTATTAATCTCTGTGAAGATCAAGTGTGTCAGAGCAGAGTGAAGATCACTGACCTCCCCTCATTAGCTCGCTCATTCACCAAAGGTGCACTGAGACTTTAAAATGAAGTGGAAAGAGTCTATATCCCTCTCTGAGACACTAGATCACAAAAACAATCTGATCTCAAAGATCAGATGACTGACATAATAATAAAAAAAAGACACATACAGAGAGAGAAATAGGAGACTTGTAAATTGTAAAAAGAGAATGTCAAGCTTGGCAAGACACTCAGCTATACTTAGTAATATTGGCATTATATAAAAGGAGATCTCAGGCCTAAATGTAAAATTTCATGTTAATAATTAAGTTGTATCATTAGGGATTAAGCCCTGTGGCCTAGATTTTGTAGTGACTACCCTGGCAGTGGAGCAGCTTGAGGCACAAGCAGCAAAAATGTTTGTTGAATGTACTGTATATATGCTGTATGTCTCTCTGAATGGCCTCCAATACATCTGTAAAGGTGAGACCACATTGGAAATGTTTCAGCTACTTCAGATGGATCCCTCTGACTGTAGTTTCAGGATAATATGTGTGTCTGTGTGGGTTTACCTGATACTGGCAGGCAGGCAGGAGTCTGAGGCATTACTTTTCTTCTCCGGAGCTTTGCTGAGGTCAGAGAGGCTGCTGCGGACCACCGCCTCGCCCTCGTCGAACATCAGGTGCAGCCGATAGTTGGCCAGCTTGATGAGGATGAAGAAGACGGTGATGGAGGTGCAGTAGATGCTTAAAGCCATGGTGGTAGGGGGTAGGGCCTGTGAAGAGGAGAGGAACTTCATCATCAATTCAACATCTCAAGTCTCCTGCCTCCACTAGAACTGTGTTTGATTTAATGCTCCACGCTGTAGCATCTTTTCTCATCTTACTGTAAGTAGGTGAAATTCTGCAAAGGGTAAAGCTTATTTGCAGCCACACAGTTCCCCGAGTGTAGGATATTACAGGCTCAGTGAATCACAAGAACTATTTTGAATAAACTTGAAATTTGAAACATCTCCCCCAGAAAGCTTGGGTTGTTTTTTACAGGGGATGCAGTGGGTGTTTTCAAACTGTCATCAACAACATTTGAACATAGCTTTGGTGGCAAAGCTTTGAAACACCTGATCTTTTCCTCTTACATCAGAATCTGTTACTTTGCCTCACTAACTCTCATTCATCAGTTTGGGGTTATCAGAACCCACCTACAAATTAGACCTGGTTTATTGCATTGAGACTGGCAAGCAGGAATGTGGGGAGCAATCACATCACATAATCTGGGATATAATTGATCTAATCTGGATAAAACTGGTTATTGATAAACCTCCATTCTATTGAGAACATGAGACACTGTTAAAGTTGTTTATTCACATACAAAAACAGAAAAGCTGCTATTGATCTGCCATTAGGACATTAAGTGGTCACCCTTTCAGTACTGTGCATGGCTGTTGTTGCCATCATACTTCATTTTCATCTTACTTTACAGCTAAGGCTAAGGTGTTTGACCTACCGTATAGCAGCAACTCTTCCTTTCATTCATACCACCATTCTGCTGTGTGACTATTTTGAAACAGAGGCTTTCTTCCTCCAGATCTACTGTTTGTTCCACATAAGGTAGTAACAAATCCCAGATGGAAGTTCCTCAGTCAGGAGGTTATTACTGGGAGTATTGCAGCCTGCTTTGCACCTAGGCAATTTCAAAGGCAATGACATGAAAATATTAGTGAACCACAGTTCCACGCCTCGTGGCTCTTCCACTGCCACATCCTGGAGCAGCCATGCGTTCCGTCACTGCATGCAGGGAAAATACTGCGACAATGCTGTTTTCTATAGCCTAGTATTTCCCTCAGTAGCAACCAGACAATGAGGGATGTTAGACTATTGCAGAGCCACCGCGCGTTTATCCAAGAAAGGATAAAAGCGCGCATTAAAAAAAAAACGTTACCTGGTACCGTGAGCACCTCACACCCCCTCCGCGGCCTTGAACGTCATGTTCCCTCATAAAACTCACCAGATGGAGAGACAGGGGCAACATCAGGAGAAATATCCACAGATAGAGGTGGCAGGAGTTGTTGAATTTGTTCTGGTCCGGGTCGTGGTACCAGCCCCCGGTCACAGATGCCCAGACTCCCTGACGCAGGGTCTGCACAACCTGGGAGACCATCTCTCCTCCTCTCCGCTCAGGTTGGATGGACGGATGCTGCTGCTGCTGCTGCTGCTAGGCTACAATGAAATGATCTCTTCTAAAGCATGCTACTGTCGCTACGCCTCCATGTTGGGGCGATACAGCACGTCTGCTGAGCCTTCTCTTTCATGCCTCATCGGTCTTCCTCGGTGTTGTCCTCTCGTCCTCCTTTTTCCATCCCAATGTCGATTCGTCCATTACTGCTGCCGCGGTCTTCATCTTGTCTTGTCCTGTTGGTCTCTCTCCTAATCCCTCTCCTCTCTAGTTGCCTGTACAGATGCGCAGCTCTGCCGCCTCCCCTACCTTCCTACTCCTCCGCCCCCCCCCTCCCTCTCCATCCTTTCCTATTATATGATTCGCACCCTCGTGTTTATCTGCGCGCACACACGCAGCCAGTCGGTTTTCAGGCAAAATCAGTCATACACTTAAGCCACACATGTACATAGGCTGTGTTTAATATGCATGCCTTTACGCACTGGCATTTCTAGGCTAGTAGCCTATGCTTAGAGGTTACGTGAGTAGGCTACATGCATAGATTGAACTCAATATAGCCTACGCATGTATAGCCTACTATCCGAATTCATTACGAAAACACATTATTTTAAATAGGCGATAATATTACATTATTATTATTATTATTATTATTATTATTATTATTATTATTATTATTATTATTATTGTCATTAGCAGTAGTAGTAGTAGTAGTATAGGCTAGTAGTATGGGCAGTATAGAATATAGGCTATGTTTATGTTTCAGGGCAGGCGATCTAGGCTAGGCCTAGGCCTATATGGAATTGTTGACTTTGACGCAGGACACCGGAGTCAAATTTCTTGCCTAAATACTATTCAAAATATCAGTAGTAGTATATTTTCACTTTAAAATTACTTTCTTGTTCACATGGAGAGGTGTGTGTGTGTGTGTGTGTGTGTGTGTTTATGTGGTCCACTATTCCCATAATTTCCCTAAAGGCGCGCTCTCCTCACACATTCCTATGGTAGCTCCTCCCTCCTCCCCCCCACTGCTGCGGCGGTCAGGTGTCATGTAATCCACCAATCAGAGGGCACCCAGCCGGCAGCGAGAGCAGCAGCAGCGTCCCTCAGAAAGATAGATCCTCCGTTCAGCCACTGCACTGTGCTGGGTCCTAGTCCTACTTCGTCTGGCGACAGCGGCGATGGGGGGTTGTTTTGATAAAAGTTGACGGATTTTTTCACGTTTTTATTCTCGCATTGTTGCGTTGGAATCCAGGATGTTTGATGTGCTTTCAACCGTCGGCTTTCCTTCACGTCCCCGAAGGAGTAACACATTTGGGAATAACCGATCTTAAAGCTGAGAGGAGCAACTTTTCCAACTGCCTTAACGTTACTAGTCAGTGGGCTGACCTATGCTAAGCTAACCTCGCCAATGCAGTTGAAATTCCTGTTAAAAGTCCACAAACGAGCAAGCAAACTTTACATTTCGGGATTCGGTGACTAGACGAGATTTACTGGCGACTTTCTAATAGAAACCTGTCGTTTGCAGCCTCCCTTTATCTGGTCGGACTGGACGGTGCAGGTGCACCTCTTGTGGCACCTGCGAAAACTTGGTTACTTAGCTAGCTCCATCGCTAGAGAGCTAACTTTAGCTTGTTCGCGTTAGCATTCAGCATAAGCAGAGACTGTTGTGGACAAATGTAGCTATCTCTCATGGCAGAGACAATTTGAGATTTAACACAAGTTGTTAGTTTCAAACTTTATATTGCTATTAAACCGCTGCTATTAAAAACATTTCGGCTAACCGTAGCCAGCAACCTCGCTAGCAAGTTATTGACCCTCATACACTTTTACCAGAGTGGCGACGTGGATACAGGGTTGTGGACGCTCTCTGTCTCCCACAGGACTTTGGACACGGTTTGATCCCGCTGTGGGCTGCGCATGGAATGTCCCTCTGTTCTCTTCAGCTAGTCTCGTAGATGTGACAGCATGATGATTTCAAAAAGTTACATTTTACCGTTATAAAGTTTTGTTCTTAAAGCTCTGCACCCTATGGTGTCGCTACGGCCACCGAGAAATGGATGTCTCGCAGGCCGCTTTCCCAAACGGTGAAGGGCGGCCGGGCGGCTGTAGGACAGGGGAGCATGCATGGACAGACTGCCCCACAGCTCGGGCGTGGGCTCACTCTGCTCCACTGTGCCCGACTCGGTCCCTGTGGACAGCCGCCTATGACTACGAGGCAAGCGGCGAGGATGAGCTCAGCCTCAGACGAGGGGACGTGGTGGAGGTGCTGTCCAAAGACGCAGCAATCTCCGGGGACGAGGGATGGTGGACGGGTAAAATCAACCACCGGGTCGGGATTTTCCCCTCAAACTATGTTACCTACCAGCCCGCTATTTACCGTCTCCCTGCTACGAGTGGGTCTGTGGGGGCACGAAAGGAAGTCCCGAACTCGCCTGTGCAGATTCCCTTCAGTGAACTGGTACTAGAGGAGATCATAGGCGTGGGTGGATTTGGCAAAGTTTACCGGGGCACATGGAAAGATCAAGAGCTCGCCGTGAAAGCTGCTCGGCAAGACCCAGACGAGGACATAACAGCCACCGCCGCCAGTGTTAAACAAGAAGCGAAACTTTTCTCCATGCTACAGCACCCCAACATTATTAAACTGGAAGGAGTGTGTTTGGAGGAGCCCAATCTGTGCCTGGTCATGGAGTATGCCCGAGGCGGGACACTGAACCGGGCGTTGACCGGAAGGCGCATCCCTCCACACATCCTGGTCAACTGGGCCGTGCAGATTGCACGCGGGATGCTCTACCTACACGAGGAGGCCGTGGTACCCATTATCCATCGTGACCTGAAGTCTAGCAACAGTAAGCAAAGATTGAAGTGTGTGTTTGAGAAAGATACATTAAGATGACTAACCTAACTTTAGGAGAAAGTCCTCACGGGGAAACATCCACCTGTTGCACATGCACTCCATCCTCCTTTAGTTATTTATAGTTATGTGTCGGTCGTAGTTCAGTTCTACTTGAGTAATTGTGTTAAGTAACTCTATAGCTTCTTCTAAAGCAATTGTATAGATAGTGATTGTTTTTAATATATTAATGACAAGGGACATTGGGAAATGTTTACCTCATGCTTATAGGCTATAAGAACATTTTATTTTGTCAATACAGCCTAAGTTGAGGTTGCTGAAAACTCAGAATTCACATATATTTCACAACATCACTGGTGCAGCGCTGCCCTTTACTCAGGATGGATTTAAGGAGGTGTAAAAGGTCTGTGGGTGTATGAAGTGGTGGGGGATACCATCAAGAGGATGTGAAATAAAGAGTTTGCTCAGCTGGGCTGCCCCCCCCCCCCCCTCATCCCAAAACATACACACACCTTCCCAGCCCCCTCTCCAATCCAAGTTGAAATGTTGTTCAAATAAAGTCAGTGATTTACCAAACACATAACCAGACACACTCAGTCAACACTGTCAGGCCATGTGCTTGACCAACCAGAGCTAATACCAGAGGTCATAGGGCAAAAATAAGTCGGACAGAGAACCTATCAAGGTATTGTGGGAATTATTGCTTATTCATCAGGGAATGTTTGCATAGTTTCACAATTGCTGCAGGTGTTTGTGTTTGGAAAAATATATTAGATTCACACTCTTGAGTATTTGCAGGTCTTTCTTTTGATAGGGCCATGTAGTTGGAACTTTGTGCTTGTTCCTCCATGGGCTGGTAATTGACAACAAGCCAGCAAACTTTAGTTTCCCATGACTGAATAATGAATGGACAGGACTTGATGAGAAATAGAGTCTGAGTCATATACCCACTGACACAGTCTACCCACTTCAACACAGGTGTGTTTATGTGTGTAATGTGACTCCAAACACTATTTCTCCCTTTGTGATCAGATACTTATCAACCTGGGGCCATGTGGGGAGCAGATCTCTTGTACTGATGTCTGTTTATCTCCAGCTGTGAGAGTCATTGTGTGAATGTAGAGACAAAACATGTGAAATGTAAACAGACCAGACCATGATCACCTGCTAAAGACATTTTGATTGGATTGTAAAATTCCTCAAAGTGCTTTAAAGATATAGATATGGAGGGTCCTGCATAGATTGACCATGAAAAACAAGTCAAACACACATTTCCACTGATCATAACATTTAGGCCTATGTGCTGCACACATGATCTGTATGTACATGGTTATAGTCTCCGTTAATAAAAGGCAGGGATAGTGAAAGCATGACAAAAAGTTCCCACTTCATCAACCCTCACAACTAATTTTACAGTCCACTTATATTAACAAGAAAATAGTCAAAGTAAATAAAAAAATACCAATAATATACTGTAGAATATCTGTAATAGCGTATGTTTGCTTAAGAATAAAACTGATTCACTCTCTAAAATAACACTATCACATAATTGAATGTGGACAATCCGTCAGTGTGTCCTTCTGATGTTGACTTTTCAAACAATTTTAAACAAAAATGCTTTGAATGCATTTTATGTGCATATGATGCCCTTCAGCCCTGATGTCATGTGATGAACAGTGTAGATGAGCCCAACCCTAAAAGTCGTCTTATTTAAGATGTCAGATTTGTGTTAATTATAGGGCAGATGGAGAGAGGATTTAGCTGCCATTTAAACTGTTTCAGCTAATCGGATGTTTGGTGAACATACACAAACAAACTCCCCCGAACAGGCACTGTGCTGCGAACACAAGTCATTGTGTTTGTCCTGCCACTTCACTGTGACATAGAGACAGCATAAGCTTTAAGTAAAGAATTTAAAATTAAGCTCACGGGAGACCATTCATAATCTGCTTATTGCAGTTATGGGCAGTGAAACCTGGGAACTCAACGTTTTACTTGAAAATTGTAGGCTAGTGGAATAAATATCAGTTTATCTGACTTCATTCTTGATTTCCCGCTGCACCAACAATATGAGTCTAAGAAAGACATTGAATGCTTACTAGTTGCAGGTAGTTGATCGTCCCAGGGTCAGAAGTCTGAACCTTTTGTATTCAATATACTGTGTTATCTAAATAAAGAGAGAACTAAAGAAGCTCTATGTGTTTGCTTTGAACCAGGGCAGTGAGTTCACAAAAGACTCTCTCCTACACACATACAGTATACGCACCCTGTGGTGTGTTGGGTTGTTTTCCAAGTAAAAACCCAGAATAATGCAGCTTAGAGATGTTATTGCATCTGCTGGTGAGGGTCTGTTGTCTGCTTGTCTTGGCGTTGTGTGTGCGTCTGTCAGTCTAAAAGGATAAAAGAAGTGAGAATTATCTACACGGGGGGTAAAAAGAAAATGGATACATTGCAGTAAGTGGTTGTTAATCAGCAATCTGCCACTTTTGAAATAATTAATGAGCAAAATGTCTGTTGGCGTGGCTGTTTGTCTTTTCTATTTTGGTATGTATTAAGTTGTTTCACTCCAGTATTTTTCCTAAACCAGGACACAGACAGGTACATATGCAAGCACCTTCACTCAACTCCTCGGCCTGCCATTTATCAACTTGCAGTGTACACATGCTCCACGCAGACAAACACACAGCTATTTGATCAATGATTAGCCTGTAAAGTAATATGTTGGAAGTCAGCAAGATTTATCCAATCTCTTTTGTGTTTTTCAACCTAATCTGTAAAATCTCAGCCTGCAGGGAGGAATGTTGCTAATGAGGGATAAAAGCTTAACATACGTTTGCACAATGGACTGGTCAAGCAGCGGTTGCTAGGCTACTGTGGCCAGAAGAATGGCTAGGACTCGGAGGGTCTCAAAGCCCTCGTTTTGTTTTGTTCCGTTCATATTTAATCTCCCAGAGAGCAGCGGTACTCTTTTATTACCACAAACTGAGGGGGTTTCCCTCCTTACTTAGTTATTTTTCTCCTTACTTACCTTCCTTCCCTTGTTCCTTTCTGCTCCCTCTTGCCCCTCTTGTTATTTTTCATGTCTACTTTTCACAACACAATTTTCAAACTTTATATGCTGTAGTTACTTTTTCTTGTTTTAATATGATTCAACAAACTTCCTATTCACATCCAAACCAACAAAGAATTTATCCTGTTGTTTTGTCTGTGTAGCTGCAGCCTGATATAGTATATGCCTGTGTGCCATATAGCTCCCTTTTCATCCAAAACTACTGTTTACTAATACTGTTGTATTGTTATATTGATATATTCATTCATTAAAATAAGTATGGGCACTGTAGGTTGTTCTAAACTAGCATTTGCAATTTCTGGAGTGTGGCTGCATGTAAGGCAGACATCCCTGTGCATGCTCAGAGTTGGGGGTCCATGTTTACAATGCTTTGCTAATTTGACAAGCTGAGAGGAACAAACTTGCAGTGTTCATTGTAATGAAGGAATATGTACCCTAAGTACAATACCATGTCGGTTAGCATGAAGTCATATCAAACTCTGGCAATGCAGACAATACTTGTTAGTAGCATACATTTATTGTTCATTTTGGTTTTCTGATAACAGGCTTTTAGGGAATTTGTTGTTTATCCCAATCTTATTCATTAGCCTACATCCTTTTATTGACCCTTCCATTTTTGCCATTTTACAACTTTGATTTACACACTCCCTCAAGCAATGAGTGGAAGTTTTCTTAGAGCAGTAGATAAGAGCAAGAAATTACAGTGAAACCTGGCCCTGAGCCGGCCTGCATGTCCCACATTAACTTCTGAGTTTCACATCTTGGTGTGAGCAATAGCATGCTAGGAATGTGTGCTTGAACGCCAATGAAACTGATAGAGTTCAGTTTGGGGCGTGTGCAACAGCACTCTCCCATCAGTCTTATAAGCTATTGTTAGACTTCATCACGCTGTATCTGTGTTCCCCTCCCTCCTCCCTGTGTCTGTATTCACGGTCAGTAAACGGAAATTAGTGAAGAGAAATAATAAGTGGAGAGAACATGTGCCAACCATCACTCTATTAAAGGACCTTATTTTGATCTAGTAGTTGCAGCAACCAGGGCAAAATGCTAGGGCATGTGCAGATGCCAAGTGCACTTGTTATTTCCATCTATGTGTAGCAGCACACTGCACAAATGTTTAATTTCAAATATAAATAGGTGGGTTTTGTCGCATTAATCGTCTCATCGCAACAGTCCCAATCATAATTGACTAATGAAAATGGACAGTCCGGACTGGATTCTCCAAGTAGCCTAGCGAAATAATATTGTTAAGGAAAGTGACCAATATTTCTATAATAATCCTGTTTACGTGATTGTCCACAAAGTTGTATCATCATGCGATTTTTTTTTTTTTTTTTTCTCCCCTGCAAGTTTTCTTACTGGTTGACTTAAAACAGTCACACAGCCATGATTTTGCAAATATGCATTGAAAAGCTAGAAATTAGGGACGCACCTTGACATTTTCTGTCCTGATACAAAAATTAGGAGAATAGACGGATGCTAATTTTGCCCGTCCCCCTGCTGCTGCACCATTAGGTATGAAAATACTAGTTGATAGACGATAACAGTCTTCTATATTTGGGTTTCCCTGTGAACAACCCTACTTCTGCGGGAAAAGCATAGCCAAAGACACCTCTTAAAACCTGTTTGTGATTACTGGGTCATAACAAGCTCACCACTGGAGAGAAAACAGTTAAGACATGTTGTAGGTCAGAAAAAGTCTAAGCAGAGAATCATGTTTTCTGTAGTCTTGCTCTACTTCTGCAATAAATCAAATCTAAGAGGAAAAGTTACCAAAGCTTGACTAGGTGTTGAAGGGCAACTTTTCTCAGGCTTCCCACAATTACCCCTGGTGACACACAGACAGTTACTGCCTGTCTTTTCTCTGACGAGAGAATGGGCAGAGGGGAGAGAGGAGGAGTGGAGATGCTTTCACTGTGTTTTTTATGACCTCTCCCTGACTGCACCTATTGTTGCAGGGCAGGGTGAAAAGGAAAAGGGCCCACAGCTGAGAAGAGCTGCCTTCCGAATCAACCAATCCACTCTATAGCTCCCTAGCACATTGATAGATGCTAATACAGCAAAATGTAGTGGCTGTACACCTTTTACATTTGTCATGTTTTAATTAGCTTAGTTATGGGTTAATTCAAAGTTAACTTAACCAGACACACACTAGGAGAGGAAGAGGACAGACAAAGAGTAAGTGGCCCGGAGAGACGTGACCATGATAGATGGATTTAGTCAGCCATTAGCCCTGATCCTTTTCCCATCAACCAGTATGCCCGGGGGCACTCTCATTTCAACCGAGAGAGACGGACCAGTCGGGGAATGTTTAGCAGCCTTGTTTCTGCTTACTACAGGAAGCCCTCTCTTACTATCCTGCTTAGTCTGTTGGCACAGTTACGAAAATACTGCCACGTCAAGTTAGGAGGCTGCACTCAGAATTTGTACAGCAACCATATTGCATTAGTGCTTAGTTATGCCAAAGAAATGAAAGAAGCTTCTGAATTATGCTGAGATTATGCTTTAATTTAAAATCTCCCTAGTAGTAGATTGTATACCATTTCAAAGTTTGTTTTTAAAGCTGTATCATAAGGAGCACAGTTTCACACAGCACTGTCTGTTGCTAAGAGATACAAAAATGTAACTGGCTTTTTTGGTTGTTTGGGAAATCATTGCTCAGTACTGCTTCAAGACTCGCTGTTGCTCTTCTTGGCTGTGCGTTAGGGTTGGGTCAATATGTTGACATTGTCGTGGCCACTGTCAGCCCGAAAGTAAAAAAAAAAAAAAAAAAAACTGGCTTTTAATTTTCATGTATTACTGGTTTGTGAAATTTCAACTGCTGCAGAGAATTAAAAATTTAGGTATTTTTGTTTGTTGAAGACAGAAGAAATGGCCATGTTTGCCCAAAAAGTTTTCTTTTTCTTTTTTACCTCGAGGGGATGAAAGCAATGGGAAGAAGCGTGGGACCTGCTTTGAAGGCAGCAGCTCTGCCTCTGATCTTCCCCCTGTTCCATCATGGAAGATGGGTCTGCCTGAAGATCCACTGTTGGAAAAAGGCATTAAATGGGGGTTGGACTGATGGTGGGGTCTGCCTTGGAGGCATATCCATCTCCAATTGCGTTGCACTGTTGTATGCTTCAAAACATTTTCTCTTCAAAACAGTAAGAAAATACAGACTGAGAAAAAGTACAGAAAACATGCTTGTATCTTTTTTTTTTCATTTAGTATCTTTCCCCAATATTTGGGTGCTCTACTTAGGTTAAGGAGTACAGATGATTAGCTTTTTGTGAATTGACAAGATAGGTTGCTTTGCCAATGTAAATAACTCAAGTATACAGGCAAATTCAGTTGTCATGAGATGCACAT